>NC_041009.1:27619563-27775803 GCF_004193775.1 Glycine soja | reverse complement strand
TGAGGAATTCAGACCTACGTAGTTCTTGATAACTTGTGAGACTTGAAAAGTCTCCATCCGGAAAATGCTGACATCTCCGGAAAGGGCGCAGATGACCATATTGGTCTCTGCTCGTGAATCACACTTGGGGTCACTGAATGACGAGGTGCGGATAACCGTAAGGTGTCTCCGCGGGCTACCAGCTCTTGAGTCATGGCAACAAAAGGCGGTGTGGTCGACAAAAGCGAGGCTCTTGCTCCTACGTATCCTCCAATGAGGAACTCAGACCTACGTAGTTCTGGATAACTTGTGAGACTTGAAAAAGTCTCGGTGTTTTCTCCACTAAAATGCAAACATGCTTTAGCAAAGAGACAAATATTCCAACTGATTTAGAGCAGCATATGCTTTTTGAGTGAAAAACAATGCGTCTACCGGGGAAGGAGAGTCTGCTGATGAATCTCCCATAACCATCAATGAGATTTTGGATGTTAGCATTTCGTTTCTAAATGACCATTTAGAGGAAACACTGGGTTCGACAAAAATAGAAGAAATCCACTCAAAGTGTATCAATCTCGCACAGGTAAGTGTTTCATCCTAATTCGAACCATAGATATGTCATGACTTGACTTTGCAAAATTATTTCCTATCAAATCAAAAATTACATGTGTGATCATGGATCAAATAGGGCTTCCCTTGGGAATGGGTTCTTTTTGGTGGGTTTTTCGGCTTTTGTGTGTTTTTGGCTTTTGATTTTTCTGGCTTTTTTTTCTTTTTCTGTTTTTGTTTAGTGCGGGGCGAGAAAAAAAGTCGCTAGCGCAGGGATTTTGGTTGGTAATCAAAGGGAGAAGACTATTTTAGGTCGTGGTTCCCTTTCCTTCTTTTTTTCGTTCATTTGGTGACAATTCTGTATTGTTCAGATATTGTCCGGTCCAAAGACCTCTCTGCATATTTCTTCTGTTTTCCTTCGATCCCGATCAGGGGCTTTCTTTCCTTCTTCTTCTTCTTCTTCTTCTTTTTTTTTTTTTTTTTTACTTTCTCCCATTCTTTGATTGGGAATTTTCTTTCTTTTCTTTTTGCTTTCTCCACTCTTTGATTGGGAATTTCCTTTCTTTCTTTTTTGCTTTCTCTTTGATTGGAAATTTTCCTTCTTTCTTTTTTGCTTCGAGGGTAAGGATTGACATTCTCACCCTAGGTCAAGGTTTATGGTGAGTCAGGATTTTGGCTCAAGGTTTGTAGAATGGCTAGACATGATACATGTCGGGGTTTGGTTTGGTTCAAGGATAAAAGGGATGCCCCACATTATTTCCATGACACAAATGCAAAACTGATGATTTAAGAAACTTTATGCAAAACTGGCCACGCATGCACCTATGTGGACACTCAAGTGTCAAACTTTTATGGTCATGTGATGCTAGGGCTCAGGATTCATTTCCTCTATTTTAAATCAACCCAATGTTTCCAAAATATGTTCTTTTATCAATTTGTGCATTCATCCGGGTCCATTTCGGGCGTCCGGGGAAAATTTCACAGCATTCACCTTTCAGGTGTATACACATTTTTTCAAAAACTAGTTATGATCAGTGAATTTTTTTTTTTTTTTCAAAGAAAAGTTGGAAATCATCTCTTTTCAAAAGCATGTCGGTTTTTAGCTAGACAACTTATTTTTCTTTTTTCTCCTTCTTTTTTTTTATCATTATCATTTGTTTATTTCTTTTTCTTGTTTGTTTTTTTTTTTTTTCATGAGGTATTTTGCTACCTAAACATGTGTATATTTTTGTGAGGTATTTTTGCTATATACATGCATATCCAAGGTATCTTGCTACCTAAACATACATATATATATTTTGTGAGGTATCTTTTTGCTACATACATGCATATCCAAGGTATCTTGCTACCATACATATATATATATATTTTGTGAGGTATCTTTTTGCTACATACATGCATATCTAAGGTATCTTGCTACCTAAACATACATATATATATATTTTGTGAAGTGTGTTTTTGTTTACATACATGCATATCTAAGGTATCTTTCTACCTAAACATACATATATATATTTTGTGTGGTATGACTACCTTCCAAGCTTGTGCTCGTTTTATTTAAATTCCTAGGATCATGAGCAACTAGGTGTGTCCTACTATGAAAAGTGATCAAATAACAAGCATAGATTCAGAAGGTACTAGGTTGCCTCCTAGTAGCGCTTCTTTAACGTCTTTAGCTGGACGCCTTATGACTTGTCGGTCACTGACCTAGTACTTTGCTTACCTTTGGCTTTGGACTTGGTAGCCCGCTGGTCGGCCATGTGTTGTAGGCAACGCTCTAACCTTTTTGCGGATGAGCTGAGGTGAACTCTAGAGGTGGTGGCGGTGTGTCTATTGCCCGTTACCGGCCATCCCAATGCTGCTGTGGTGTTTCGCCCTGCGCCTGCCTGGGGGCGCAGTACTTCTTGATGAAAGCTCGATTGGTAGGGGGGGTCTGATGACTTTGCTGGGGGCGATAGACACTCCGTAGAACTGACAGAGACCCGTAATTAGAGCTTGACAACTCCAAGACCCTGTTGGACTTCTTCGGGTCCACTCCGTGTCTTGCAGGCGCAATCCCTGCAAACAATAGATGACATCAGAAATCAGTTGAGCGATGTGCATACTTACCTATGATGACATGACCTTGCCGGGGGGGTACGGGCACCCTATAGGACTGATAGAGGCCCATAACTAGAGCTGGAAACCCCAGGGCCCTGTTGGACTTTTCCGGGTCCACTGGGTGTCTTGTGCGTGCGATCCCTGCAAACAATAGATGGCATCAGAAATCAGTTGAACCATATGCATACTTACCCATGTCGGGACGACACAGACCAACTGATACTTTTGCAGGGGGAGATTGGCATTGCGGTCGTTGGGCAGAATGTTGCTAAGTAGCAATGTCATCTATATCTGTGTAAGAGTGGTCATGTTGGTGCGCATGATCCGCACTCGTCTCTTTGCGGCGGCACGTGTGAAATCTTGCCCCGGTATGGATAGTAGCTGCGTGATAGCCTCCCTCTCTGGTTGTGCTCGCACAGTTGGCCCTCCTCCAATATCAGGAGGTGGCCCAGGAACCGTTAAAAGGAAACTACTGGTCCCTTAACCGGGAGTGCAAGTCTCGGTTAAGAATTTAAGGACAGAGGACCTTAAATTCTCTTAAGGTGGGGATGTAGAGCACACTGAAAATGAGGACACGTAGCTCTCTAAAGGTGAGGGCGTGCAGCCCTCTGTTGGCGAGGACGTGTAGTCCTCTGGAGGTGAGGGCGTGCAGCCCTCTGATGGCGAGGACGTGTATTCCTCTCAAAGTGAGGGCGTGCAGCCCTCTGTTGGCGAGGACGTGTAGTCCTCTCAAGGTGAGGGCGTGCAGCTTTCTGTTGGTGAGGACATGCAGTTCTCTGATGGCGAGGGCGTGTAGCCCTTAGAAGGTGAGGGCGTGCAGCCCTCTGACGCTGAGGGTAACTAGTACCCATGGTGAGGACGTGTAGCCCTCTCAAGGCGAGGACATGTAGTCCTCTGGAGGTGAGGGCGTGCAGCCCTCTGATGGTGAGGACGTGTAGTCCTCAAAAGGCGAGGACGTGTAGTCCTTTCAACGGTGAGGGTAACTAGTATCCAAGGTGAGGGCGTAGAGCCCTCTCAAGGCGAGGACATGTAGTCCTCGGATGGTGAGGGCATGCAGCCCTCTGATGGTGAGGACGCGTAGTCCTCTCAAGGCGAGGACGTGTAGTCCTCTCAGCGGTGAGGGTAACTAGTATCCAAGGTGAGGGTGTGTAGCCCTCTCAAGGCGAGGACATGTAGTCCTCTAGAGGTGAGGGCGTGCAGCCCTCTGATGGTGAGGACGTGTAGTTCTCTCAAGGCGAGGACGTGTAGTCCTCTCAACGGTGAGGGTAACTAGTACCCAAGGTGAGGGCGTAGAGCCCTCTCAAGGCGAGGACATGTAGTCCTCTAGAGGTGAGGGCGTGGAGCCCTCTGATGGTGAGGACGTGTAGTCCTCTGAAGGCGAGGACGTGTAGTCCTCTCAACGGTGAGGGTAACTAGTACCCAAGGTGAGGGCGTGTAGCCCTCTCAAGGCGAGGACATGTAGTCCTCTGGAGGTAAGGGCGTCCAGCCCTCTGATGGTGAGGACGTGTAGTCCTCTCAAGGCGAGGACGTGTAGTCCTCTGAACGGTGAGGGTAACTAGTACCCAAGGTGAGGGCGTGTAGCCCTCTCAAGGCGAGGACATGTAGTCCTCTAGAGGTGAGGGCGTGCAGCCCTCTGATGGTGAGGACGTGTAGTCCTCTCAAGGCGAGGACGTGTAGTCCTCTCAACGGTGAGGGTAACTAGTACCCAAGGTGAGGGCGTGTAGCCCTCTCAAGTCGAGGACATGTAGTCCTCTGGAGGTGAGGGCATGCAGCCCTCTGATGGTGAGGACGTGTAGTCCTCTCAAGGCGAGGACGTGTAGTCCTCTCAACGGTGAGGGTAACTAGTACCCAAGGTGAGGGCGTGTAGCCCTCTCAAGGCGAGGACATGTAGTCCTCTGGAGGTGAAGGCGTGCAGCCCTCTGATGGTGAGGACGTGTAGTCCTCTCAAGGCGAGGACGTATAGTCCTCTGGAGACGAGGGTACTAGTACCCAAGGGTCCATCCTTATGAGAAAGCAAGGGATTGACTCATTGAGAGAACCGGTCATCCTAAATTCAAAAGATTTGGACATTTAGATGTAGGGAATCTATGTAGTCAACATGATTTTTAGGGATGCAGATGCATGCAACCTTTGTTGTGAAATTTGGTAAATGCGGACTTCATATGAAATAATGCAATGCAATGGAAAGTTTGTACAATGTTCATGTCATTCTTTCCTTGTTTTGTGATTTTGATTTTTGTTAATTTTTTTTTTTTTTTTTTTTGGAAAACACAGATTGACTGTCCTTGTGAAAGAGGTGATAATTCATGCAACCTTATCCTATCTTTTGCAAATCTCTCCGGGAACCCCCTCAAAGTGTATGTTCTGTTTGATTTAGTCACTTGACCATTTTGGAGTGACGGCAATGGAGCCATTTGATGTTTAATCAATCCATCGAAATCCTAGGGTTTGTCTCCCTTTTTTTTTCTTGTTTAAAAACATCGACGGGTGTGAACTTTTGATCGGCCCCTATGTTCACTTGAGGCTCATGCACGGTGCCCCTCATTGCCCCAGTGTAAGGCTTTGAGGTACCAATCGTTGTCTTTCGTCATGACCTTGTAGGAGGGAACCTATTGGGTGAGAACTTCTAATCTGCCCCTAGGTTCGCTTGAGGTTTTTGCATGGTGCCTTTCGTTGCCCCAGTGTAGGGCTTAGAGGTACCAAGTGTTGTCTTGTTTTCACGACCTCATAGTGAGGAAGAATGAAAGAAGCAGTTGATTCTTGCAAAAAGAATTTTCCAAGGACGAGAAATAGTTGAAGGATCTTTCAGCTGATGGATTAAGTCAAATGACTCCTATGTAGAAGCAAGATGTTTTGATGTCTTGATGATGCTAAAGGATCAAGTGCTTCTAAGTTTTATTCAAGACAAGAATCCAAGAAAATCAAGATATATGATCAAGTTGATCTCTAGAATCTTAGGAAGAAGTTTCCAAATTGAAGAAGCAAAAGGTTTGACCAAGGAATTCTATCCTTTCAAATTGAGATTTGCTCTCTGGTAATCGATTACCAGCAGTTTGAAAATGTTTTAATTCAAATTTTTAAAACCTGTAATCGATTACATAAGTCTTGTAATTGATTACCAGAGGGGATTTTCAGAAAATAATTTCCAAGAGACATATCTATTCAAATGTTTTATGAATGGCCATTCAAATGTTTTAAAGAGAGTTTTCATTGCCCAAACAGTTTTATCCTCTCGAAAGATCAAGAGTTTTTCTGAACTGAAATGTCTTATCCTCTCAAAAAGATTCCTTGGTCAACCACTTGCTTATTCAATAAGGAATTTTTGATTGTTCTTCATTGTACAATCTATCCCTTTTAAGAGAGATTTCTTCTTCTCTTCTTCTTACTTCTGAAAAGGGATTAAGAGACTGAGATTCTCTTATTGTAGAGGATTCTTGAACACAAGGGAAGGGTTGTCCCTGTGTGGTTCAGACTTTGTAAAAGGAGTTTTACAAAGAGAGTGGAAAATCTCAAGTGGGTTTCTTGAGGACTGGACGTAGGCGCGGGAAGTGGCCGAACCAGTATAAATCAAGTTTGCATTCCTCTCTTCCTTTAAACTTCTTTTATTGCTATTTATCTTTTGCTTTAAAGAAGTTTATTTTGATTTGCCTTTTGAGTAATTCATGTTAAGGGTGCATTGTTAATCCAAAAAGAAAGAGTGATAGTTCAATTGGGGAATAGTCTTTGCATCTTAATTCAACCCCCCTTTTTCTTAAGGTAACTGAGGCCATTTGTCCAACATCATATTCTTGACAACTCGCTTCTCTAAGAAGACAAACTTTCTGGAATGATAAAATGAAGTCACATGAACGTCTATGTTTTTACTTGAAAACACAATCAATCAAATGCCTTTTTATTATTATTTTTTTTTTATTTTGAAACTTATTTTTTTATTTTGAAACTTATTTGTTTTGAACTTTACTCGTTGTTTTACGGCACCCCCACCAACATGCAAGACGAGTAATCTCTGATTGAACAGTCTTGGAAGTCAACACTCAGGAGCGCAGGTCGCTTGAGCAAATAGACCAATGGCTTGCACCCACATTCCGGTGAAAGTTGAATAAGCAAACATGCGTTTGTGAGAGGATGAGGGACAAGGATGTCCATTTTATCCATATCATTTAGCATTGTAACTGTGGTTTATAATAATGGCATAAACTTGAAAATCCTGATGAGTCATAACAACAGCTTCCAGAATTGCCCCATGTATGGTGTTGCTTGTCAATGTTATGATTCAACAAGCGATTCTCCTCGAATTTCAGCCAGCCCGTATCAATTAGACTTCACACTTTATGCTTCGGGGTCATACAATGCTCAATGGAATGCCCCAGGGCTCCTCCACGATAAGCACACGTTGCGTTCGAGTCGTATCCTCAGAAAAATGGAGGTTGAGGAACCTTGGTTGGGGTTATGGCTACCATTGAATTATTGAGTGGATATGGGATCAAGTTTAGCATATGACAACGGAATTCAGGGTGAACCCTACAGGCTTTTTGCTGCAAAATTCCTTTTTGTTGGTGTTTTTTTGGTTTGTGCTAAAGGTGGTCTTCGTCATTGGAAGTGCGATAGACAGGCTTTGTGGTTGATTTAGGGATGGCCTTTGTGGATAACTGGGTGGTGGGTAAGGAGGAGGTTTGTTACTGACTGAGTAATGACATTGTTGGGTTTGGTGGGAAACTTGGCCGTATAGGAATGGCAGTCACAGCATGGGTTTCTCCCTCTTTCTCACCCTCTTCATTTGCCCCAATTTTCTCAGTCGTCCTAGTAGGACGATCAAATTTGCCTCTTTTCGGATCCACTTCGATCTTTTTGCTGGCGAAGACCAAATCTGTAAAACTTGAAGGTGTGTAACCCACCATTTTTTTCATAGTAGAACACCGGTCACGTGTCTACTATCATTGTGATAATCTCTTTCTCTGTTTTTGGGGGTGCTACTTGAGTTGCCAAGTCTCTCCATCTTTGGGCGTATTCTTTGAAAGATTCATGCCCCCTTTTTGCACACTTTTTGTAGTTGCATCCTATCCGGAGCCATATCAGAATTGTACTGACACTGCTTAATGAAGGCAACCATTAGGTCCTTCCAAGAATGGACTCAAGAAGGTTCCTAAGTTAGTATACCAGGCGACAGTTGTCCTAGTAAGACTTTCTCAGGAAAAATGTATCAGCAGTTTCTCATCTTTTGCGTATGCCCCCATCTTCCGACAGTACATCTTTAGATGGTTCTTGGAGCGAGTAGTCCCCTTGTACTTGCCAAAGTCCGACACCTTGAACTTGGGAATGACCATGTTTGGGTATTAGGAACAACTCTTCTAGGTTAGCAAAGGCATAATCTTCACCTCCTTCAATGGCCCTGAGCCTTTCCTCTAGATGATCCAACTTTCCCATTCCTGCCATAGTCATAAGGGTTTTTAACCGCTGTGGAATGCAAGAGGTGCAGTTGTGGGTGATACTGAGGGCCCTCCAAAGGGTTTTGTAGGGGTATACCACCAACTGCTTGCCCTTCAGTGGTATATCCGAGCCAAGGCTCGAAGTCGGCTAGATTGTGATGGGGAATTTCATGGGTCTCTTCCACAGTTTAAGAGACATGTGCATGATCAGTTTGGGGTTGTTGGCTTTCAATGGGTATAGGAGTGGAGTTATTGACATTCTTATTGGGAGTGTACGCCACATTGGGTGGCGTATAGTTGAGAGGCAAGCCATATGACGGGAAGGCGTGCTCGTTTTGAATTTGCACATCATGGGGGCCGCCCGTACTTCCTAAATCTTTGCCTACCATATTTGAGGTTGGATGATTCATTTGCTTGAGGCCGGATGGGGACGTCGGGTTCACCTTAGCAACAACGCTGGTAGCGGCAATTGCAACCGCATTGGCTTCCATTATCTTCTTCACGCTCATCATGGCCTCCATCATTGTGGCCATTTTCTCTTTAATGGCCTCCATGTCGGCCTTCATCTTCTCTTGTATCTCCTCTACTTCACCCATTACTCTAGCTCTAGCACGAGTTCGGTAAGGGCGTCGTAAAGCGTGTCCCTTTCTTTTTTATAACAATGATTAAGTTCATTTTATTTTATTTTTCAAGGAAAGAATGCAACGAGCAATGCAACCAATGAAAAGCATGGATGCATGCGAATGATGTACAATTGAAGTATTGCGAATTTTTACGCAAGATATGGGGTTGAATCAATTTAGATTTTCAACATGGTCCATGACATCTTTGTCAAGGTGAAACTGGAAGTAACAAGGACATCAATAATCCTAAATATGTTTGGCAGTAGATGAAGCAGTGATGTGACTCGATTCATCTTTTGCCCCAATTTTGCAAGACGGTTACTTCCATATTTCAACTTGACTTGATGAACCTTTTTGTAAAAGCATGAGCTTGGTTCAACCCTATAATCCAAGGAATGGCAATTCTGATCGCCAATACTTCAACAACATCTCATAGGGATGAATGACTCGGGCATACTTTAAGCTTATGCATGGAAAATGTAATTATGAAATTGAGATGCCCGAAGAAACACCATTTCCTAGTTAACCATGCATTAGGTACCATGTTCAATTATTTTGTTTTTAAGTGAAACGGGTTTATGATCCCAACATGGTTGGCTCGTGGTGCCTAACACATGAAACTAAGAATGTAGTGTGAAGTTTCACGCTTCCCCCTTTTTTGTTTTTGTTTTGTAGAGGAAAACGCAAGGATGAGCAAACATGAAAACAAATGGTATGCAATTTTGCAGATCAAAAAGTTTGTTGAACGCATATGCATGATGATGCCATGACTCATGCAAAATGTGAGGCTGGAATATGATAACGGACAAATGCAGGATATGTCCATTATGATGTTATGAAGAGATGCTTATGCGATGCATGATATGAATGCATTTTACGGACACGAGAGCCCGGAAAATTATCTCTTCTTACTTGTGCATTTGGGGGCGCAGTGCCCCATGTGTACAATTAAGAAAGTGATATGGGCCTTCCGGCTTCCCGTGACAAAGGACGAGACCAACATACAATGCATGCTAGAGATAAAATGCGGGAGTGACTTGATTCGCACTGATTTTTGGAGTAAAAACGTGGGATAAACTCATTTTATTCAAAAAGTTATAACTAGTCAAGATCTGAGCGACAATACAAACTTCCTAGCGGTTTCTAATCATATGGTCCATTAAGTCTATCATATGTTGACAATAGCTGAGAAGTCCGTGGATCTTCTTGGGGGCGGAGTAGGTGTCCGCCATTGCTTTGGCCTTGGCTAGCAATCGGGGAAGTTCTTGACTCCTGTTCAAAGTAAGAGCAAATCGGTCCGTCCACATTGTTGCCTCTTGGTGCCATGAATCAATTACCCTTTCCCTTGCTTCCCTTTCTGCTGATATCTTGGCGTACTCATCCTCTAGCCTTTGCTCGTGAGTCGCCGCTAGATTTAGCTTCTCTTTGCACTTATCGATGATGGCCCACATATTCCCTTCAGTCTCGCTTAACTATTGGGACAAATTTCTTTTCGACCTAAGGCAAACCTTTAGCTCGTCCTTCAAGATCATGCCTTTGACCCGTGATGATTCCTTTCACCTCTTCAGAGCTTGAGCTCACTATTGTTGCCCTATAAAGCCCCTCAAAACTTTGCTTTGGTCGTGTTCTTCCTTTCGGGCCTTCTTGGTTTCTCGTTCCAAGGCTTCATCGGTGGCCATATTGACATCCCTTAGTTCATCATACTCTTTTTAGACTTTGATGGCTATGGACTTGAACTTCTATTCGACTACCCAGGCTCTTTCAAGCTCTGCCTTTAGCGCTTGCACCTCATCACTTTCTTCCGAAGCTTTAACCTCATTGTCTCTCACAGTCTTTAGATTTGGGAGCCAATCCAATCCTTGTGTCCGGACTCTCAGCCACTTATGATAGCCACCGATGATCCCATTACTGCTTCCCCTAAGCTCTCTGTCCTTTCTTCACGCCGCATCCCATGCCTTGCGAACTCCTTGGAGTACCCTCGCGTTGTGGTTACTAAAACTCCGTGCGATGAAAGGCGTGATGCTTTCGTCTAATGGCGCTCCTCTCATGGGGTAGCCAAGCTGTCTTATGGCGAGAACGGGATTATAATTAATACAACCCCTTGTTCCCATCAAGGGAACATTTGGACATCCTTCGCATGAAGATAGAATCTTATTTCTTCCTTCCTTCTAGCGAGGGAACCAATTAACAGATGCCCCCCCATGCTAGCCAAGAGTTGGTCCCAATTCGCCTTTCTTTTTTCGACGCACGAGCGGTAACCTTGTAGCGGATAGACGGGCCTACCTTCTTGGAGAAAAAGGTGTGAAACCAGCCCCACATAGAGAGCTGGAGTACAGCAAACAATCCTTGCATTGCTTTCTTCACATCTTCGGTCGAAGGTGTCATATAGGTCGGCTAGCATAGCGACAACCGGACTTTCCTTGTGGTTATGATAGGCGAGAAAAACGTCGATCGCTGCCAGGTCCACCAACCCATCCACATTTGGAAAGAGGACTCCCTCGAAAATCAACAGTGTGAGAATATCTATGAATGGGGTCCACTCGCCTTTATCTGCCAAGATTCTTGCTTTTACCTCCAAATATTTTCTCGGTATTCCGACCACCCCATTTTCGACTTGCCTTTGGCGGTCTAATTCCTGCGCCGAGATTTGGACTTTTTTAGAAATTCTGGCCAATGAGGGGTAGAACCCTGAGAAGAGGTATGGTTTCCTTCCCCCTAGAGGACATCCTAGGATCTCTTCAAATTCTTCCACCATTGGTGATAGCTGGAAGTCCCCAAAGATGAAGCACCTCAACGGCTGATCATAATACTGGGCGAGGGAGGCAATTGGTTCCATGGAGACTTCTACCCTAGCTAGGTCCCAAAATGCTTACCATAGGCTTTGCGGAAGGCTTGCCGATGAAATTGACCCATTAATTGCCCCAACTTTCGTAAACTGGTGACCTCTAAGCTCTTGATTTTGACTTGATAAAACCTCTTTTTAAGCGAAGGCTTTTGACTTGATCCCATGTTTTACTAAAGTAAAATAAAATCTAGTGCGAATCAAAACTCCGACATCTATCATGGGTGGGATGGATGAATGCATGATGGAATGCATATGACACAGATGCAATCTAGAAAAGCGGGGGTCCGGGGAATTTGTCCCCTTCTTAGATACGACGTCTAGGGGTAGCAGAATGCCCCAACGCACGTTTTTAAGAAGGCGACACGGACCCTCCGTTGGTTTGTTTACAAAAGGGATCAAGACAGAACCCATATGCGATGCCTATGCAAAAGACACAATGCAGGAATGTACACAGTATGACGATATTTACTGAACATAAGCAAAAGGGTATATGATACTTATGCATGGCAGTGTGAAAAATGGCACGCAACGTGTCTGCTCGTGCCCCTATTTAAGGGACCTATAAGGGAGAGAACTAACTAGGCATTTAGTGATAACCCCCAAGGTAGTCATATCTCTTTTGATGGTTTCTAGAGGTATTATCCTCTTTGAAGAACATATTGTAGCAGTAGGGACTACTAGCAACAATAAGTTTTCAAAGAGAAAAGCTCTAGATGAGGGTTCACTGTAATCAAGCAAGTCGGAGACCTAGCATGATCACAGATTCACCTCTACTCCTTATGTTCCCACGAACCCGGGTATAGGGCCCTTTTTTTTCAACTCACCGTGTGTGCAAATAGTGTTAGTGTTTGTGTGCATCAAATGAATAAATATTTACCTCAAACATACAAAAAATGCACTAAAAGCATCAAAGAGTTATATCTACAAGAACATAATGAAGGGAAACCAACAAAGGAGTAAGTCATGGCAAAACTTTGCACAAGATTAAATGGCCTAACTCTCTAAAAACAGTCCCCAGCGGAGTCGCCAACTGTCGCAACCTACCCTTCGGCGGGAGGGCGACGCGTGACTCGCGGGATGCGTGTTCCACGAAAGGAATACGCGCGGAGTCGCCACCAACGTTTATTTGAGGAAAACGTCGGAAAAACCGGAAAAGACGCGATCTACGAACTTTTAAGTGAAAGGTTCAGGAGTTGTATTTACGCACGGGGAAGGTATTAGCACCCCACACGTCCGCCCCAAGGGACGGCAGCCTTTAATCGAATGTGCAAACATGACTTTGATTTTTTATGTTCCCTTTTTATGTCTCTATATCCTTTATACCCTTTTTATATTTTCTCTTTTTGTGGTCGACAAGGGTGTTTCCCTTTGCTCCTACGTATTCCTCAATTTGGGATGAGAAAATCAGACCTACGTAGTTCTTTTTTATCAAGTGATTCTCTTTTTTAAGACGTGATCATTTTAAGGCGTTGGACCTTAAAAATGATCCATTTTACTTAGTGAGAAATTGAAATGACAAACTTCAAAAGCCTATTTTTGTGGACGAGCTTGACTAGGCGAGTTGATTTTAGCCTTAGTTTCACTTTAGTTATTAATCAATTCGATTAAGAATGAGAAATCCCAAAGAGAAAACGTCCGATTGATTTTCCGCTTTATTCTACTAAAAGGTGTCTTTTTGATTATTATATTATTTTTTACCTCTTTTTGATTTCCAACGTGGTTACGGCACGACCGAACGGTCGGAATTTATTTTAACCGAAGTTAATGGATAATACAATTCAAACGTTCGGTGGAAATTTATTTTATTTTTAAGTTAAGCGAGAAATGACTTAAGTAAAATGGCTTAAGCACGTCAACAGGGGGTATAAAAAGTAAACAAAACGAGAATAAAAATGCACGAAACACAATGTGGACCACTACGGGTACATAGAATGAATCGAAAAGCTTGGTTCGAGGTACTTACCCATTGAAGATCGAAGAACGATGAAGAACGAATGAAGAACGTCGAAGAACGGTTGAAACCTTTGCGAAATTCTTCACGGAAAACGTTACGGAAATGTTTCGGAAGCGCCTCGGCTTAGATTTTCTTCACGGAAACGATTTTTCCAAGCAAATTCGAAAGAGAGAGAAGTGCCAAAGGGGCTGAACCCTTTTCTTCTTCACTTCCTCCCCTATTTATAGCAAAATAGGGGAGGTGGTTGCCGCCCAGCTCGCCCAGGCGAGCTCAGCTCGCCCAGGCGAGCCAGGTTGCTTCCTCCAGAAGCAACAGCCTTCTGGAGGAATATTCTAGAGGGCCCAAGTGGGCCTGGGTGCTATTTGCACCCCCATTTTTACTAAGTACACCCCCTCTGCTTTTTTTTGGTGATTCTTTTTCCGTAAAGTCACGGAAACTTACGAATTCCGTAACGATACTTGTTTTCTTTCCGTAATGTTACGGAACCTTGCGGATTACATAATCATCCCCTTTTTGACTTACGGAATGTTACGGAACCTCACTTAATTATGCAACGATGCTTCCATTTGATTTCCGGTGTGTCACGGAAACTTACGGATTGTGCATCAATATTTTTTTTGGTTTTTCGGCATGTCCTGGAATTTCACAAATTGCCTAATGATGGGTGCCAAGCACCTCACAAGGACCAAAGAAAGGTCGCATGTCATCAAGCAAAGGTCCCCGGACGAAATTAGGGTATGACAGTACCCAAGGGTTCACCCTTATGAGAAAGCAAGAGATCGACTCATCGAGAGGGTCGGTCATCCCAAATCCACACGACTGGATATTAGATGTAGGAAATCTATGCAGTTAACATGATTTTTAGGGATGCAGATGCATGCAACCTTTGTCTTGAAATGCGGTAAATGCAGACTTCATATGAAACAATGCAATGTAATGGAAAGTTGTACAACGTTCATGACATTCTTTCCCTATTTTGTGATTTTGATTTTGATTTAATTTTTTTGGAAAACACAGATTGACTGTCCTTTTGAAAGAGGTGATAATTCATGCAACCTCATCCTATCTTTTTGCAAATCTCTCCGGGAACTCCCTCAGAGTGTATGTTCAGTTTGATTTAGTCACTTGACCGTTTTGGAGTGACGGGAATGGAGTCGTTTGATAATTAATCAATCTATTGAAATTCCAGGGCTTGTCTCCCTTTTTTTTTCTTGTTTAAAAACATCGACGGGTGTGAACTTTTGATCAGCCCCTATGTTCACTTGAGGCTCATGCACGGTGCCCCTCATTGCCCCAGTGTAAGGCTTTGAGGTACCAATCATTGCCTTTCGTCATGACCTTGTAGGAGGGAACCTATTGGGTGAGAACTTCTAATCTGCCCCTAGGTTCGCTTGAGGTTTTTGCATGGTGCCTTTCGTTGCCCCAGTGTAGGGTTTAGAGGTACCAAGTGTTGTCTTGTTTTCACGACCTCGTAGTGAGGAAGAATGAAAGAAGCAGTTGATTCTTGCAAAAAGAATTTTCCAAGGACGAGAAATAGTTGAAGGATCTTTCAGTTGATGGATTAAGTCAAATGACTCCTATGTAGAAGCAAGATGTTTTGATGTCTTGATGATGCTAAAGGATCAAATGCTTCTAAGTTTTATTCAAGACAAGAATCCAAGAAAGTCAAGATATATGATCAAGTTTGATCTCTTAGAATCTTTAGGAAGAAGTTTCCAAATTGAAACAAACAAAAGGTTTGACCAAAGAATTCTATCATTTCAAATTGAGATTTGCTCTCTGGTAATCGATTACCAGTAGTTGAAAATGTTTTAATTCAAATTTTTAAAACCTGTAATCGATTACATAAGTCTTGTAATTGATTACCAGAGGGGATTTTCAGAAAATAATTTCCAAGAGACATATCTATTCAAATGTTTTATGCACGGCCATTCAAATGTTTTAAAGAGAGTTTTTATTGCCCAAACAGTTTTATCCTCTCGAAAGATCAAGAGTATTTCTGAACTGAAATGTCTTATCCTCTCAAAAAGATTCCTTGGTCAACCACTTGCATATTCAATAAGGAATTTTTGATTGATCTTCATTTTACAATCTACCTCTTTTAAGAGAGACCTCTTCTTCTCTACTTCTTATTTCTGAAAAGGGATTAAGAGACCGTGGGTCTCTTGTTGTAGGGGATACTTGAACACAAGGGAAGGGTTGTCCCTATGTGCATTGTTAATCCGAAAAGAGAGAGTGAAAGTTTAATTGGGGAATAATATTCGTATCTTAATTCAATCCCCTCTTCTTCTCAAGGTAACTGAGGCCATTTGTCCAACATCCTATTCTTGATAACTCACTTCTCTCTAAAAAGACAAACTTTCCAGGATGATAAAATGAGGTCACATGAACGTCTTCAAAGCACAGTCAATCAAATGTTTTTTTTTTCTTTTTGAACACTTTTATTTTATTTTATTTTGAAACTTATTTGTTTTGAACTTTACTCGTTGTTTTACGGCACCCCCACCAACGTGCAAGAAGAGTAATCTCTGATTGAACAGTCTTGGAAGTCAACACTCAGGAGCGCAGGTCGCTTGAGCAAACAGACCAATGGCTTGCACCCACATTCCGGTGAAAGTTGAATAAGCAAACATGCGTTTGTGAGAGGATGAGGGACAAAGATATCAACTTTATCCATTTCATTTAACATTGTAGCTGTGGTTTACAATAATGGCATAAACTTGGAAACCCTGATGAGTCATTAGGGACACCTAACAACAGCTTTCAAAATTGCCCCATGTGTGGCATCTCTTGTCAATGTCAGGATTTACACGCAATTCTCCTGAAATTTCAGCCAGCCCGCATCAATTAGACCTTGCACCTTACGCTTCAGAGCCCTACCATGCTCAATGGAACGCCCCGGGGCTTCTCCGTGACAAGCACACGTTGCGTTCGAGTCGTATTCTCGGAGAAATGGAGGTTGATGAACCTTGGCTAGGGTTATGGCTACCATTGAATTATCAAGTAGATATGGGAGCAAGTCAGCATAGGACACTGGAATTGGGGTGAATTCTACAGGCTTTCTCGCTGCAAAATTCACTTCTTGGTTGGTGTTTTTGGTTTGTGCTGAAGGTGGTGTTCGTCATTGGAAGTGCGGTAGACAGACTTTGTGGTAGATTTAGGGATGGCCTTTGTGGATAACTGGGTGGTGGGTAAGGAGAAGGTTTGTTATTGGCTGAGTAAAGATATTGTTGGGTTGGTGGGAAACTTGGCCGTACAGGAATGGCAGTCACAGCATGGGTTTCTCCCTCATCCTCACCCTCTTTATTTGCCCCAGTTTTCTCAGTCGTCCTAGTAGGATGATCAAATTTGCCTCTTTTCGGACCCACATTGATCCTTTCACTGGCGAAGACCAAATCTGCAAAGCTTTGAGGGTGCGCAGCCCACCATCTTTTCATAGTAGAGTACCGATAATGTGTCTACCATCACGATTATCGTCTCCCTTTCCATTATTGGGGGTACCACCTGGGCCGCCAGATCCCTCCACCTTTTGGGCGTGTTCTTTGAAAGATCCGTCCCCCTTTTTGCACATGTTCTGTAGTTGCATCCTATCCGGAACCATATCAAAATTGTACTGATACTGCCTAACAAAGGCAACCATTAGGTCCTTCCAAAAATGGACTCGGGAAGGTTCCAAGTTAGTGTACCAGGTAACAGCTACCCCAGTAAGACTTTCTTGGAAGGAATGTATCAGCAATTCCTCATCTTTTGCATATTCCCCCATCTTCTGACAATACATCTTTAGATGGTTCTTGAGACAAGTAGTCCCCTTGTACTTGTCAAAGTCCAGCACCTTGAACTTTGGAATGACCATGTTTGGGTATTAGGAACAACTTTTCTAGGTTAGCAAAGGCATAATCTTCACCTCCTTCAATGGCCCTGAGCCTTTCCTTTAGATGATCCGCCTTTCCCTTTTCGGCCATAGCAGGAGGGGCTCTTCCCACCGCAAAATGCAATGGTTGTGGTTGTGGGCGAAACTGAGGGCCCTCCAAAGTGTTTTCAAAGGGTATACCACCAACTGCTTGCCCTTCAGTGGCATATCCGAGCCAAGGCTCGAAGTCAACTAGATTGTGGTGTGGAATTTCATGTGTCTCCCCCATGGTTTGAGAGATATGTGCCTGATGAGGTTATTGGTTCTCAATGAGTATCGGAGTGGAGTTATTGAGATTTTCATTGAGAGTGTATGCCATCCCCTTCGAAGAACATATTGCAGCAGTAGGGACTACTAGCAACAATAAGTTTTCAAAGAGAAAAGCTCTAGATGAGGGTTCACTGTAATCAAGCAAGTCGGAGACCTAGCATGATCACAGATTCACCTCCACTCCTTATGTTCCCATGAACCCGGGTATAGGGCCCTTTTTCACTCACAGTGTGTGCAAATAGTGTTGGTGTTTGTGTACATCAAATGAATAAATATTTACCTCATGCATACATTTTAAAACGCACTAAAAGCAACAAAGAGTTTATATACACAAGTACATAATGAAGGAAAACAACAAAGGAGTAAGTCATGGTAAAGCATTTGCACAAGATTAAATGGCCTAACTCTCTAAAAATTGTCCCCAGTGGAGTCGCCAACTGTCGCAACCTACCCTTCGGCGGGAGGGCGACGCGTGACTCGCGGGATGCGTGTTCCACGAAAGGAATGCGCGCGGAGTCGCCACCAACGTTTATTTGAGGAAAATGTCGGAAAAACCAGAAAAGACGCGATCTATGAACTTTTAAGTGAAAGGTTCGGGAGTTGTATTTACGCACGGGGAAGGTATTAGCACCCCACACGTCCGTCCCAAGGGACGGCGGCCTTTAATCGAATGTGCAAACATGACTTTGGTTTTTTATGTTCCCTTTTATGTCCTTATATCCTTTATACCCTTTTTATATTTTTCCTTTTTTGTGGTCGACAAGGGTGTTTCCCTTTGCTCCTACGTATTCCTCAATTTGCGATGAGGAAATCAGACCTACGTAGTTCTTTCGGAACAAAGTGTTTGGTTAAGTTGTTTTTGTCTTTTTTGCAAAGTATGTTTTTATTGAACAAAAGGTCATTTAAGGTGTTGGACCATTAAACGGTCTTTTGATTTTGAAAGATGAGAAACGTTAAGGCGTTGGACCATTAACGATCTCTTGTTTTTGAAAGGAAAGAAACGTTAAGGCATTGGACCATTAACGATCTCTTGTTTTTGAAAGGAGAGAAACGTTAAGGCATTGGACCATTAACGATCTCTTGGGGTGGTCGACAAAAGCGGGGCTTTTGCTCCTACGTATCCTTAATTGCGATGAGGAAATCAGACCTACGTAGTTCTTGCAAAAGCGGTAAAGCTACATGTTGATTTTATGCTTTTGAACGGTCCATGTTAACCGATAAAAGCAAAGAGGACCGTTTAAAGCGTTGGACCTTAAAACGGTTTTTAGTGATTTTCGGACAAAACTTGATTTGTGAGTCTATTTTAGTCTTAGTTTCACTTTGGTTATTAATCAATTCATTCAAGGAAACTTCCAAAGAAAAACGTCCGATTGATTTTTTTGATTTATTTTATTCAAAGATATTTTGATTATTTTATTATTATTTTTCAAGATATTTTGATTATTTTATAATTATTTTACTTTTTTTGGTTTAACCGAGGTTATAGCGTGAACGATCGGTTAGATTTCATTTTAAAAGTGATTAAATGAGATTACAACACAAATGATCGGTTGAAATTCATTTTATCATTTATTAGGTGAGAAAACGGCTTAAATAAACGGTAAAAGCGCGTTAAAGACGGAAGAAAAGAAATCGAAAATAAAGATGAAAGCTTAAAAAAACAAGAAATGAATTGAAAGTCTCGGATTCGAAAACTTACCCGTTGAAGAACGAAGAACGGATGAAGAACGATGAAGAACGGACGAAAACCTTCACGGATTTGCTTACGGAAACATCTCGGAAGCGTTACGAAAGCACCTCGGCTTGGATTTTCTTCACGGAAACAATTTTTTTCACCCAAAACAGCTGAAATACATAGCCAGGGGCTGAGGGATCCTTAGAACAGCCCCCTTCAGCCTATTTATAGGAAAAAGGGGGAGGAGGTTGCCGCCCAGCTCGCCCAGGCGACCTTAGCTCGCCCAGGTGAGCTGGGTTGCTTCCTCCAGAAGCAACCAAGCTTCAAAAAACATTCTGGAAGGCCTAATTCAAAATTTCGAAATTACTATTTGCACCCCCCAATTTTGATAAGTTCACCCCCTTCTTCCATAATTTACGGAAAAGTTACGGAAGCCTTACGGAAGCATATAGGACTTGATTTTCTTCTTTTTTTCTCTTCCGTCTCACCCGTATTAAGTTAATTATGCTTATTTAGAGTTATGGGAATTTTACGGAAGCATTATGGGTGTCCCGGAATCCCATTTTTCAACAAAACGGGGGGTGTGGTGGCCATCTAGCTCGCCCAGGCGAGCTAGGTTACTTCAACCTTAAGCAAGAAATTGCCTAGAAACCTCTAGAAGGGCCCAGATTCGAAAATTACTGTTTGCACCCCCTATTTTACTAAGTACACCCCCCTTGCCCTTTTTTGGTGATTCTTTTTTTCGTAAAGTTACGGAAACTTACGAATTTCGTAACGATACTTGTTTTCTTTCCGTAATGTTACAAAACCTTGTGGATTACATAATCATCCCCTTTTTGACTTACGGAATGTTACGGAACCTCACTTATTTATGCAACGATGCTTCCATTTGATTTCCAGTGTGTCACGGAACCTTACGGATTGTGCATCAATATTTTCTTTTGTTTTTCGGCATGTCCCGGAATTTCACAAATTGCCTAATGATGGGTGCCAAGCACCTCACAAGGACCAAAGAAAGGTCGCATGTCATTAAGCAAAGGTCCCCGGACGAAATTAGGGTATGACAATTCCTTTTACAAGTTCTAAACACACAAGGACACTCCTTCCTTCGTGTTTAGAATTCCTTTACAACAAGAGACTCTTGGTCTCTTAATCCCTTAACGAATTAGAAGGAGAAGAAGAATGAATCTCTCTAGAAAGAGATAGATTTTACAGATTGAGCACTCAAATAATTCCTTAATGAATTGCAATTGAATTGGCCAAGGAATTCTTAAGAGGATAAAATGATTTTGTTTTTTGAGAGGATAAACACTTTTGTTCTGAAAAACTCTGAGCAAATTCGTGTTAGAAAGATTTTTCTGAAATTCGTGTTAGAAAGATTTATCTAAGTCACATATATATAGACCATTTGTGGTCATGAAAAAGCCCTTTGAGAAGTTGTGACTCTTAGAAAGATTTTTCTGAAAATCTTGTCTAGTAATCGATTACGGGAATTGTGTAATTGATTATAGCTTTTAAAATTTGAATTAAAACGTTTATTAACTGCTGGTAATCGATTACCAAAATTGTGTAATCGATTACACAGTCTAAAATTTAAATTCAAATTTTAGTAGCTGTTGTAAAACATATTTGGCCACTGGTAATCGATTAAATCCTCTGGTAATCGATTACCAGAGAGTAAATCCTTTGAAAAAAACTTTTTAATTTAAACTACTTGGCCAAACCTTTTGCTAATTCAATTAGGAATTCCCTTCCTAATATACTAGTGATCATCTTGATGTTGTGACTTGTAATCTTGAAGTATTGTCTTGAATTTAATCTTCAAAAGCCCATTTGCATCAATTGCATCATATCATCATGATCATCATCAAAACACCAAAGGCAATTGCATCTACAAGTTTCACTTTAGTTATTAGTCAATTCAATTAAGAATGAGAAATCCCAAAGAGAAAACGTCCGATTGATTTTTTTGCTTCATTTACTAAAAGGTATTTTTCGATTATTATATTATTATTTTACCTCTTTTTCTGATTTCCAGCGTGGTTACGGTACGACCGAATGGTCGGAATTCATTTTAACTGAAATTAACGGATATTACAAATCAAATGATCGGTGGAAATATATTTTATTTTTTTGATTAGGCGAGAAATGACTTAGATAAATGACTGATGCACGTCAAAAGGGGGTATGGAAAGTAAATGAAAATGAGAATAAAAGTACATGAAGCAAATGGGGATCACCACGGGTACATAGAATGAATGGAAAAACTCGGTTTGGGGTACTTACTAGTTGAAGACAGAAGAAAACGAAGAACGAACGATAAATGTCGAAGAATGGTTCAAAATCTCTGCGTAATTACCCATGGAAACGTTACGGAAGCGCCTCGGCTTGGATTTTCTTCATGGAAACAATTTTCCTTAGCAATTTTAAGAGAATACGAAGTGCCAAGGAGGCTGAACCCCTTCCTTCTGCATTCCTCCCCCTATTTATAGCAAAATAGGGGAGGAGCTTGCCACCCAACTCGCCCAGGCGAGCCAGGTTGCTTCCTCCAGAAGCAACCGCCTTCCGGAGGAAGAAACTGGAAGGCCCAAGTGGGCCTGATTGCTATTTACACCCCCCTTTCTACTAAATGCACCCCTCTTTGCTTTTTTTTGTGATTCTTTTTCCGTAACGTTATGAAACTTTACGAATTTCGTAACGATACTTATTTTCTTTGTGTAAGGCTACAAAACCTTATGGATCATATATTTACTCTTTTTTAGCTTTCGAAGAAGTTATGGAAACTCACGGATTGCATAACAATACTTCCTTTTGGTTTCCGCCCATTACGGAATTTCACGGATCGCGTAACCATGCTTTCTTTTGATTTCCGGCGCGTCTCGAGACTTCACATATTGTGCAACAAAGGGTGTTAAGTACTTTGAAGCGGTCAATCAAAGGTTGCATGCCATCAAGCAATAGTCCCCGGACGAAATTAGGGCATGACAATAGTCATGGAGTCTTAGTGGTGGAGAAAAGAAGCTTAGTTCCTATCAGTTTGTGGATGACAAGTGGTGGAGAAAAGAAGCTTAGTTCCTAGCTTAGTCCATAATGTTTTCTAGAAGTGGCTAAGGAACTTATCATCTCTATCTGACACAATGGTCCTAGGCAAACCATGGAGTCTCACAACTTCCGTAAAAAAGAGTTTTGAGATGTAGGAAGCATCATCCACCTTGTGGCATGGTATAAAGTGTGCCATCTTGCTAAACCTATCTACCACCACAAAGTTAGAGTCTACACCTCTTTGGGTTCTAAGGAGCCCAAGGACAAAGTCCATACTAATGTCTACCCAAGGTGCAGATGGAATGGGTAAGGGTGTGTATAGCCCATGAGGCATCACCCTAGACTTGCTTATGGACATCTTTCTTCATATGGGGCCAATAGAACTTTTCTTTGAGTAAGACAAGGCTCTTGTCTATCCCAAAGTGGCCCATGAGCCCACCCTCATGGCTCTCCTTCACAAGTAATTTCTTGATGGTTCCTTGGGGTATGCAAAGCTTTCCTTCTTTGAACAAATACCCCTCAGCCAAATAGAATCCATCTTGGGCCTCTTTCCCACAACTTTTTTAAATGGGAGAGAAATGTTCATCTAAAGCATACAAGTCCCTAATGTTATTAAATCTTAAAATTTGAGCTCCTAGGGAGCAAAACAATGTGTGTCTCCTAGAGAGGGCATCAGCTACCACATTTGTTTTTCCCTTTTTGTATTTGATAACATATGGAAATTGCTCTAGGTACTCTACCCATTTTGCATGCCTTTTGTTTAACTTGCTTTGCCCTCTAATGAACTTAAGTGATTGATGATCACTATGAATGAAAAATTCCTAGGATACAAGGTAATGTTCCCAAGTTCAGAGTGCTCTTATTAAGGCATAAAACTCTTTATCATAGGAGGGGTAGTTAAGGGTGGCACCATGAAGTTTTTCACTAAAATAAGCAATAGAGTGCCCACCTTGTAACAAAACAGCTCCAACTCCCACTCTGGAGGCATCACATTCTAGCTAAAAAGTTTTAGAAAAGTCAGGAAGAGCTAGAACAGGTGCCTTAGTTAGCTTTTCTTTGAGCAAAGCAAAGGATTGCTCTTGTTTTTCACCCCAGGTAAATGCCACATGCTTCTTTACCAGCTCATTGAGAGGTGAGGCAATTGTAGAGAAATTAGGAACAAACCTTCTATAGAAGCTTGCTAACCCATGGAAGCTCGTAATATCTCCCACACTTTTTGGGATGGGCCATTCTTGGATGGCCTTGATTTTCTCAGGGTATCTGATACCACTTGATGGAAGCTTACTTGTGAAGCTTCTATGGAGGCTGGATCTTTAAGTTTCAATGATGATTTTCCACCATGGAGATGCAGCGGAAGGCAAAGGAGAAGAGGAGAGGGGAGGCACTATCCATAAGGGAATAAGCCATGGAAGAAAGAGCTTCACCACCAAGAATGTGCCTTGGATAAGAAGCTTGCTAACCCATGGAAGCTCCTAATATCTCCCACACTTTTTGGGGTGGGCCATTCTTGGATGGCCTTGATTTTCTCAGGGTCGAATTGGACCCCATTTCTACCAACTACAAATCCTAAGAAAACTATACTATCTACACAAAAGGTACACTTCTCTATATTTGCATAGAGGGTGTTTTTAATAAGGATTGAAAGAACTTGCCTAAGATGTCCTAAGTGATCATCTAGGCTCTTACTGTACACTAAAATATCATCAAAATAAACAACTACAAATCTACCTAGTAAATCCCTTAAGACATAATGCATAAGCCTCATAAAGGTGCTTGGTGCATTAGTGAGCCCAAAAGGCATTACTAGCCATTCATACAAACCAAACTTGGTCTTGAAAGCGGTTTTCCACTCATCACCCTTTTTCATCCTGATTTGGTGATGGCCACTTTTAACATCAATTTTTGAAAAGATATTGGCATCATGCAACTCATCAAGTAAATCATCAAGTCTAGGAATGGGGTGTCTATAATTTACAGTAATGTTGTTGATGGCTCTACAATCTGTACACATTCTCCGCGTACCATCCTTTTTGGGCACCAACAACACTGGCACAACACAAGGGCTTAGGCTCTCTTAGACCCAACCCTTCTCCAACAAATCTTTAATCTGAGACTCTATCTCCTGAGGCTTAGTCCTATAGACTGGCCTATTAGGAAGGGTTGCTCCTGGGAATAAATCTATTTGATGTTCTATTCCCCTTAAAGGAGGTAGCCCAGGGGGTATCTCTTTGGGAAATATAACACCAAATTCATGTAAGAGTTCTTGGACCTTTGAAGGTAAGGTTTCAAATGTAGGAACTTTGGCAGTGCTAAGGGATGTTTCCCTTGATAGGAGATGGTAGAAAGATTTCTTAAGAAGGAGTGTTCTTTTAATATCACCTTTTGTTGCAAAATGATTTTCCTTCTTAACAATCTTCTTGGAGGAATCATTTTCCTCTTTTCCTTTCCCCTTGGCCTTTGAAGACAAGGCCTTACTATCCTTCTTTTTCATTTGTTTTTCTAGTTTTTCTTCCTCATCCCTCTTAAATTTCATAGTTAGTTGATCTTTGGCCACCTGTGAAAGTGTTTGAGGATGCAACACAAATTTAGAGCCAAGATGGGTGAGGGTAATCTCATTAGTTAGGCCATTATAAATTATCTTTCTATCAAATTGCCATGGTCTTCCTAAAAGAATATGTCCAGCCTCCATGGGAACTATATCACAATTAACTTCATCCTTATATGTCCCAATGGAGAAAGGTACCTTCACTTGTTGGTTAACTATCATTTCCCCTTCCTCGTTGAGCCATTGAAGTTTATAAGGTTGTGGGTGGGGAATGATAGTGAGGTTCAACTTGGAAACTAATCTTGTGCTACAACAATTGCAACAAGATCCACTATCCACAGTGAGAGAACAAGCTTTATCTAAAATTTTGCATATTGTATGAAAAGTGTTCTCTCATTGGGATTGAGATAGATCACAAGATTGACCTCCAAGGAGCCTTCTAACCATTAAAAGGTCACCTTCTTCATGGGGGTAGACTTCCTCACTAGACTCTCCACCCCTTACTTCATCTTTACTTCCACTAGAGGAAGGGCAAGAAGTAGTTTCCTCTTGACAACTATAAATGTCTTGACCCCTCATAATTATATATATTGAAAAGTACGAGTGGTACTAAGATTACATTGGTAGATATAAATGTGCATTTGGTTGCTGTTTTATAACAGAACCACTTACAACAAGCTAATTGATACATAGATTCTGAATCCTCTACAGTCTATTTACTAAACAATTCCTTTAGGTTGGAGGACCATTGATTAAAATGTGTTCCAAAGTCTCTCTCCATATTTCTAATCCATGTCCAAAGTACTAGAAGTTCATCATCAAGCAATTTACTTCCATCAAACGTGTCGTTTTGGAATATTATTCTATTTCTGTGCTTCCATGTTGTCCAAGTCATAGCAATCAACCAGGATCTCCATCTTGTTAGTTGCTTTCCCCCTGTAAAATCAGCCATGTGCTGCAGGTAATGGTCCCTAAGATTTTGAGGTAGTACTGTTGCTACTCCAACCCAAGATAAAGACTCCCACCATATAGGTAGGATCTTTTTACAACTAAAAAATAAATGGGCAGCCTCCTCCTCTACATCTCCACAAAATGGGCACTGTACCTCATTTATCACAACCTACCGCCTTCTAAGATTCATCATAGTTGGAAGTCTGTCCCTAATTAGCCTCCAAGCAAAAGCCAGTGATTTACTTGGTATTTTGAGCTTCCAAATGTCCACAAAGTCCAAATTCTGATTAGCTCCCATCTGTGCTTCCCATATCAAGTCATATCCGCTTTTTGTTGAGTAGTATCCACTTTGATCATGCTTCCAGCTCCACCTATCCTCCCTATTTGGCTGAATCTACTGCTGTGATAGTTCTCCAAGGAAATTATCTGCCATTTGAATTTCACTATCAAAAAGAGCCATCCTCCAAGATAGCTTCCACTCCCATCCATCGTTGGTGTTATTCCCCATATTCATAATGATTTGTTTCTGTTGATCAGAAATTCGGTACAGCCTTGGATATTTGTCCATTAATGGTATAGCATTATGTGTCCAAGGGTCCTCCCAAAATCTGAACTTCTCCCCACCTCCCACCTTCCAATTTCTTTCCGTTTTGACTACCTCGTTCTGCTGTTGTTGCTGACTTGATAGCAGTTCCCTCCACCAAATAGAGTCTTGGCTTCCTCTAATGCCTTCCTCCAATGCCCTCCAGCCTCCATACTTTGATATGAGTATTTTTGCCCAAGGTTCCTCTTGCTTGTGAAATAAGTCCCAACACCATTTGGCCAGCAAAGCTGAGTTAAAGGTCTTAAGGTCTTTAATACCGAGACCCCCTTTATCTTTTGGTTGGCATACTTCCTTCCAGCCCACCCAAGCAATTTTCCTCTGCTCCATACCTCCTCCCCATAAGAATTGTCTCCTCCGCAAATTCCCTTTAGTTGGGATTGTATCTTTGATCAATCGCCAAGCAAATGTTGTTGGTTTTAAAGGGATTTTGAGCTGCCATATGTCCTCTAATTTTTCAGGCCATCTATGAGCTATATAACGAAGCAACACTGAGACTATGAACTCTGCAAATTATCAACCCCTTCCATTCGCTGCAAGAGTTCCAATATGCTTCCAGCTTTTATCTTAGCTCTATCAGTTCCATTTTCTGACAACTCCTGCAATGCTGCTTCTGCACCATGTTCTTTCGCTAGTTTTAATTGTAGTGGATCTTCGGTGCATAGTGGCCACAAGACAGCAGCAGCATTCTCTCGATTGCGTGGAGAGCCGGTTCGTATAACCTCAACAAGAATATGAATTGACTTGGCCTGACCGATCGCTACCCTGCCTTCATGGTGGCTTGCAAGGATTTCCATAATAGCTACTACTTCATCTACAATTCCACCTCCAGCATCCTTCAAAAATTGTATCAGTAGGGCTATTATACCAGCTTTTACAGCTCTTGGTTTATTTCCCTGATAAATAGATAGGTTGAAGATAGCAGTAGCAGCATCCTTCTTACCTGTAGGAGTACCTTCACAAAGTAACTTTATTAGAGCAGTAGCAGCATCCTCTGAAAGACTGCTGCCACCACATTTCTTTGTTCTACAGTTCCCTTGCCTCTTTGGTAGCTCAATACCGTTGCTTTCACACCACAAAGCAATCAAAGTCTTCAAAACATAGTTAGGGGTAAGGGTTGTATGCACAAGTGTCTGCTGTGTCTTGGGGCAAGTTCTTCAACACACACAGAAACACACACACACACACACAGAAACAAACACACACACATACACAACCACACACCCACCCACACACACACACACACACACACACAAACACACACACACACACACACACACACACACACACACAGAAACACACACAGACACACACACAGAAACACATACACATACACTGCTTGAGGTGAGCACAATCTGCTTCCAGAGGGCAACACATTGCCTAAAAGTTACTATAAGGCGAAAAAGATATTGTGTCCAATGGGTATGGAGTATCAGAAGATTCATGCTTGCCCCAATGATTGCATACTGTACAGGCATGAATTCCAAGAAATGTCCAAATGCCCTATCTGTGGGACTTCACGGTACAAAGTGAAGGATGAAGAAGAAAGTAGTTTTGATGAAAACTCCAACAAGGGCCCCCCAGCAAAGGTTTTGTGGTATCTTCCAATCATTCCAAGGTTTACGCGTCTTTTTGCTAACGAGGACGATGCAAAAGACCTTACATGGCATGCAAATGGAAGGATTTCTGATGGAATGGTTCGTCATCCGGCTGATTGCTCCCAGTGGAAGAAGATTGATGGTTTGCATCCACGGTCTGATGGGAAGAAAATTTACTTGCCCCCAGCCTGCCATACTTTGTCCAAGAAGGAGAAGATAAGTTTTTGTCAGTGTCTTCATCGGGTGAAGGTTCCACAAGGATACTCTTCAAATATTAAGAGCCTTGTGCAGTTGAAGGAGCTTAAGCTTGTAGGGTTAAAGTCTCACGATTGTCACGTGCTCATGCAACAATTGTTAGCCGTGGCTATACGAGACATCTTGCCAAACAAAGTCAGGTTAACGATAACTCGCCTGTGCTTTTTCTTCCATGCTATATGTAGCAAAGTCATTGATCCAGTCATGTTTGATGAGTTGGAAAATGAGGCCACAATTATACTGTGCCAGTTGGAGATGTATTTTCCCCCTATTTTCTTTGACATCATGATTCACTTGATTGTGCATCTGGTCAGAGAAATCAAATGTTGTGGTTCTGTTTATCTATGGTGGATGTACCGGGTTGAGCAATACATGAAGATCTTAAAAGGGTATACAAAGAATCTATATCGTCCAGAAGCATCTATTGTTGAGAGGTACATTGTAGAAGAAGCCATTGAATTTTGTTCAGAATACTTAGAGAAGGCTAAACCTGTTGGGCTTCCTGAGTTTCGGCATGATGACAGAGTGGGTGGTAAGGGTTCAAGAGGACTGCAGGTGATCACTCCAAGTATAGAAGATTTGTTACAAGCTCACTTGTATGTCTTGAACAATAGTAATGAAGTTTTGCCATACATAGTTAAGCATGAAGCTTTAGTCAAACAGAATAATCTGAAAATGTCAAAGAATTGGGTGTTGAAAAAGCATAACAAGACTTTCTGTGATTGGTTTAAAGATACAATCTTTGCATATGAGAATGCTTCAGAAACATTAAGAAAGCTAGTAGATGGGCCTAAAAGAAATGTTATAACCTGGCAAGGATACGACATAAACATGTATTCATTTTACACAAAAGCACAAGATGACAAAAGTACAATGCAGAACAGCGGGGTCACCCTAAGGGCTGAATCTCAACACTTTGCAAGTGTCAATGACGCCAATCCCTATGTAGCTTCCATCCCTTACTTTGGGTTCATTGATGAAATTTGGGAGCTTAATTATGTGAAATTTACAATATGTGTTTTCAAATGTAAATGGGTTGACAGCAACACCGATGTGCGCACCGATGACATAGGATTTACGCTGGTAGATCTAAAGAAACTTGGTTACCACAATGACCCTTTCATCATGGCAGAACAAGCTAGACAAGTATTTTACGTGCAAGACCCTTGTGATGAAAGGTGGTGCGTGGTTCTGCAGGGCAAAATAGTTGGTGTTAATGTAGAAGATGATGATTCATAAATGGACACCTATGTTAGTCCTTTGACCGCTCAAATCACTCGTAACGTTGTCGGAGAAGAAGAAGCTGAAGACATTCATGCTAATCGAAATGATCTTGATGAAGGAGAATTGATTAACATTGTCTAATGTAATTTTCTGCAGAGATAGAGGTCACCAAAGCAAGTAAGTGACAACTACATTTTTCTCTGATTGAGGAATCGGTTTTTTGTTTCAATTTGCCTCCTTAGGACTTCATCCAGCTGATGTTTGTCGCCAGTTTCATCATCCACCACCCTTTTCTTCTCTATCTTCTCACGTTTATTGTTGTTAAACCCATATTTATGCTTTCTTCCCTTCATGTCTTGTTTTATCACAACTTTAGCTGAATCTCCCATCTTCAGCATAGTTGAATCTCCTGTCTTATTCTCCAATGACACACTTTGATGGCCTGTATCTCTTTTCTTCATATGTTCTAGTGCCTTAGCTTCAGAATGCATAAAGCAAATCAAAATTTTCCAATGATCACCAAAGGCTTCTGCATCATCATTGACACTCTCCACCCTCTTTGGTTTATGCTTCTGTGTTTTCTTCTGTGCCTCATCGTTATAAATCTCAGCTTTATTCGAGGTTGCACTAGAATGATCAGCACCAATCTGTGCTTCTTCCTCGTCTACCAGGTCAATATCTTTCCTTTCAACTTTTGTTTTGTAAATTACAGTGTAGTTTACAAAAGCAAAGGTGAAAGGAAAGATATTGAGCTGGTAGAGGAGGAACAGGCACGGATTGGTGCTGATCCTTCTAGTGAGACCTCCAATAAATCTGAGAATTATAAGGAGGAAGCACGGAAGAAAACACAGAAGCATAAACCAAAGAGGGTGGAGAGTGTCAACGCTGATGCAGAAGCCTTTGGTGATGACTGGAAAATTCTGATTGCTCTATGCATTCTGAAGCTGAAGCACTAGAACATGCGAAGAAAAGAGATACAGGCCATCAAAGTGTGTCATTGGAGAATAAGATAGGAGATTCAACTATGCTGAAGATGGGAGATTCAGCTAAAGTTGTGATAAAACAAGACGTGAAGGGAAGAAGGCATAAATATGGGTTTAACAACCACAAACGTGAGAAGGCACAGAAGAAAAGGGTGGTGGATGATGAAACTGGCGACAAACATCAACTGGATGAAGTCCTATGAAGATCCTCCTCATTCTCAAAGAGGGGAACGAGCAACAATTTGAAGGTTGTACATTCAGGAACTAAAGAATTCAAAATAGCTAGTAATAAGAGGGATTTGTTTTTGGGATTTTCTGAGCAGCAAGAGCGCCTACGCAAGAAGCTTGCACTTGAGGAGGGAAGGATATTTGCAGCTAATGAACAACTATCTTAACTATTTGTCCTTAAGATTTTACTGTTTCTTTTTGCTAATATGTAAATATAAATGGTATAAGGGTATCGCGTAAAAACATGGTCCATATTTACTTCTAAGATTGTTAGGGGTAAAAATGACCATGTCCATAAGCCATAGCCTTATATTATTTATATTTACATATTAGAAAAAAAAACAGTAAAATCTGAAGGACAAATAGTTAAAAAAGTTGTTCATTAGCTGCAAATATCTTTCCCTCCTCAAGTGCAAGCTTCTTGCGTAGCCGTTGTTGGTGCTCAGAAAATCCCAAAAACAAATCCCTCTTATTACTAGTTATTTTGAATTCTTTAGTTCCTGAATGTACAACCTTCAAATTGTTGCTCGTTCCCCTCTTTCTTTTCTGCAAAAAAGAAAATCAATATCAAAGAAAACATGGATGAAGTCCTAAGGATGCCATGTACATGTGTATTTCTGAAGATATAGTATTGATATTCCATCAAACATACATTGACTGTTGATTACATGTAATAGACTTTTTATAACATGGTTGCCCCAAATCACAATTAAAAAGCACAACTACCAATCTTTCAGAGTCCTTTGGTTAATTTTTCTTGTCTCCTTATGTGGTGGGGTTTTGTTTAATAATATTATAGTTTTGCCTTCCAAAAATAACTTATGACTGATCCTCGATCTTTTCATTAATCCTATTTTGTATGTTATTGTATAAAAGATTATGGGTTCTGTCATACCCTAATTTCGTCCGGGGACCTTTGCTTGATGACATGCGACCTTTCTTTGGTCCTTGTGAGGTGCTTGGCATCCATCATTAGGCAATTTGTGAAATTCCAGGACATGCCGAAAAACCAAAAAAATATTGATGCACAATCCGTAAGTTTCCGTGACACACCGGAAATCAAATGGAAGCATCGTTGCATAATTAAGTGAGGTTCCGTAACATTCCGTAAGTCAAAAGGGGGATGATTATGTAATCCGCAAGGTTCCGTAACATTACGGAAAGAAAACAAGTATCGTTACGAAATTCGTAAGTTTCCGTAACTTTACGAAAAAAGAATCACCAAAAAACAGCAGAGGGGGGTGTACTTAGTAAAAATGGGGGTGCAAATAGCACCCAGGCCCACTTGGGCCCTCCAGAATATTCCTCCAGAAGGCTGTTGCTTCTGGAGGAAGCAACCTGGCTCGCCTGGGCGAGCTGAGCTCGCCTGGGCGAGCTGGGCGGCAACCACCTCCCCTATTTTGCTATAAATAGGGGAGGAAGTGAAGAAGAAAAGGGTTCAGCCCCTTAGGCACTTCTCTCTCTTTCGAATTTGCTTGGAAAAATTGTTTCCGTGAAGAAAATCTAAGCCGAGGCGCTTCCGAAACGTTTCTGTAACGTTTTCCGTGAGGAATTTCGCAAAGGTTTCAACCGTTCTTCGACGTTCTTCATTCGTTCTTCATCGTTCTTCGATCTTCAACGGGTAAGTACCTCGAACCAAGCTTTTCGATTCATTCTATGTACCTGTAGTGGTCCACATTGTGTTTCGTGCATTTTTTTTCTCGTTTTGTTTACTTTTTATACCCCCTCTTGACGTGCTTAAGCCATTTTACTTAAGTCATTTCTCGCTTAACTTAAAAATAAAATAAATTTCCACCGAACGTTTGAATTGTATTATCCGTTAACTTCGGTTAAAATGAATTCCGACCATTCGGTCGTGCCGTAACCACGTTGGAAATCAAAAAGAGGTAAAAAATAATATAATAATCAAAAAACATCTTTTTAGTAAAATAAAGCGGAAAATCAATCGGACGTTTTCTCTTTGGGATTTCTCATTCTTAATCGAATTGACTAATAACTAAAGTGAAACTAAGGCTAAAATCAACTCGCCTAGTCAAGCTCGTCCACAAAAATAGGTTTTTGAAGTTTGTTATTTCAAATTCTCATTAAGTAAAATGGATCATTTTCAAGGTCCAACGCCTTAAAATGATCACCTCTTAAGTAAAAAGAATCACTTGTTCCAAAAGAACTACGTAGGTCTGATTTCCTCATCGCAATTGAGGAAAACGTAGGAGCAAAGGGAAACACCCTTGTCGACCACAAAAATAGAAAAAATATAAAAAGGATATAAGGACATAAAAGGGAACGTAAAATTCAAAGTCACGTTTGCACATTCGATTAAAGGCTGCCGTCCCTTGGGACGGACGTGTGGGGTGCTAATACCTTCCCCGTGCGTAAATACAACTCCCGAACCTTTCAACTTAAAAGTTCGTAAATCGCGTCTCTTCCGGTTTTTCCGACGTTTTCCTCAAATAAATGTTGGTGGCGACTCCGCGCGTATTCCTTTCGTGGAACACGCATCCCGCGAGTCTCGCGTCGCCCTCCCGCCGAAGGGTAGGTTGCGACAGTTGGCGACTCCACTGGGGACTGTTTTTAGAGAGTTATGCCATTTAATTTTGTGCAATGTTTTACCATGACTTATCCCTTTGTTAGTTTCCCTTCATTATGTTCTTGTGTGTATAAGCTCTTTATTGCTTTTAGTGCGTTTTAAAATGTATGCATGAGGTAAATATTTATTCATTTGATGCACACAAACACCAACACTATTTGCACACACTGTGAGTGAAAAAGGGCCCTATACCCGGGTTCGTGGGAACATAAGGAGTGGAGGTGAATCTGTGATCATGCTAGGTCTCCGACTTGCTTGATTACAGTGAACCCTCATCTAGAGCTTTTCTCTTTGAAAACTTATTGTTGCTAGTAGTCCCTACTGCTACAATATGTTCTTCAAAGAGGATAATACCTCTAGAAACCATCAAAAGAGATATGACTACCTTGGGGGTTATCACTAAATGCCTAGTTAGTTCTCTCCCTTATAGGTCCCTTAAATAGGGGCACGAGCAAACACGCTGCGTGCCATTTTTCACACTGCCATGCATAAGTATCATATACCCGTTTGCTTATGTTCAGTGAATATTATCATACTATGTACATCCCCGTATTGTACCTTTCGCATGTGCATCATGTGCGGGTTCCGTCTTAATCCCCTCTCTTGGGCAAACCAACGGAGGGTCCGTGCCACCTTCTTAAATACATACGTTGGGCACTTTGCTACCCCAAGACGTTGTATCTAAGAAGGAGACAATTTCCCGAGCTCCCGTATTCATAAATTGCATCTGTGTCATATGCATTCCTTCATGCATTCATCCATTCCACCCATGATAGATGTCGGAGTTTTGATTCGCACTAGATTTTATTTCACTTTAGTAAAACATGGGATCAAGTCAAAAGCCTTCGCTTAAAAAGAGGTTTTATCAAGTCAAAATCAAGAGCTTAGAGGTCACCAGTTTACGAAAGTTGGGGCAATTAATGGGTCAACTTCAACGGCAAGCCTTCCGCAAAGCCTATGGTAAGCATTTGGGACCTAGCTAGGGTAGAAGTCTCCATGGAACCAATTGCCTCCCTCGCCCAGTATTATGATCAGCCGTTGAGGTGCTTCATCTTTGGGGACTTCCAGCTATCACCAATGGTGGAAGAATTTGAAGAGATCCTAGGATGTCCTCTAGGGGGAAGGAAACCATACCTCTTCTCAGGGTTCTACCCCTCATTGGCCAGAATTTCTAAAAAAGTCCAAATCTCGGCGCAGGAATTAGACCGCCAAAGGCAAGTCGAAAATGGGGTGGTCGGAATACCGAGAAAATATTTGGAGGTAAAAGCAAGAATCTTGGCAGATAAAGGCGAGTGGACCCCATTCATAGATATTCTCACACTATTGATTTTCGAGGGAGTCCTCTTTCCAAATGTGGATGGGTTGGTGGACCTGGCAGCGATCGACGTTTTTCTCGCCTATCATAACCACAAGGAAAGTCCGGTTGTCGCTATGCTAGCCGACCTATATGACACCTTCGACCGACGATGTGAAGAAAGCAATGCAAGGATTGTTTGCTGTACTCCAGCTCTCTATGTGGGGCTGGTTTCACACCTTTTTCTCCAAGAAGGTAGGCCCGTCTATCCGCTACAAGGTTACCGCTCGTGCGTCGAAAAAGGAAAGGCAAATTGGGACCAACTCTTGGCTAGCATGGGGGGGCGTCTGTTAATTGGTTCCCTCGCTAGAAGGAAGGAAGAATCAAGATTCTATCTTCATGCGAAGGCTGTCCAAATGTTCCCTTGATGGGAACAAGGGGTTGTATTAATTATAATCCCGTTCTCGCCATAAGACAGCTTGGCTACCCCATGAGAGGAGCGCCATTAGACGAAAGCATCACGCCTTTCATCGCACGGGGTTTTAGTGACCACAACGCGAGGGTACTCCAAGGAGTTCGCAAGGCATGGGATGCGGCGTGAAGAAAGGACAAAGAGCTTAGGGGAAGCAGTAATGGGAGCATCGGCGGCTATCATAAGTGGCTGAGAGTCCGGACACAAGGATTGGATTGGCTCCCAAATCTAAAGACTGTGAGAGACGATGAGGTTAAAGCTTCGGAAGAAAGTGATGAGGTACAAGCCCTAAAGGCAGAGATTGAAAGAGCCCGGGTAGTCGAAGAGAAGTTCAAGTCCATAGCCATCAAAGTCTGAAAAGAGTATGATGAACTAAGGGACGTCAATATGGCCACCGCTGAAGCCTTGGAACGAGAAACCAAGAAGGCCCGAAAGGAAGAACACGACCAAAGCAAAGTTTTGAGGGGCTTTATAGGGCAGCAATAGTGAGCTCAAGCTCCAAAGAGGTGAAAGGAATCATCACGGGTCAAAGGCATGATCTTGAAGGATGAGCTAAAGGCTTGCCTTAGGTCGAAAAGAAATTTGTCCCAACAGTTAAGCAAGACTGAAGGGAATATGTGGGCCATCATCGATGAGTGCAAAGAGAAGTTAAATCTAGCGGCGACTCATGAGCAAAGGCTAGAGGATGAGTACGCCAAGATATCAGCAGAAAGGGAAGCAAGGGAAAGGGTAATTGATTCATTGCACCAAGAGGCAACAATGTGGACGGACCGATTTGCTCTTACTTTGAACAGGAGTCAAAAACTTCCCCCATTGCTAGCCAAGGCCAAAGCAGTGGCGGACACCTACTCCGCCCCCGAGGAGATCCACGGACTTCTCAGCTATTGTCAGCATATGATAGACTTAATGGACCATATGATTAGAAACCGCTAGGAAGTTTGTATTGTCGCTCAGATCTTGACTAGTTATAACTTTTTGAATAAAATGAGTTTATCCCACGTTTTTACTCCAAAAATAAGTGCGAATCAAGTCACTCCCACATTTTATCTCTAGCATGCATTGTATGTTGGTCTCGTCCTTTGTCACGGGAAGCCGGAAGGTCCATATCACCTTCTTAATTGTACACATGGGGCAGTGCGCCCCCAAATGCGCAAGAAGAGATAATTTTCCGGGCTCTCGTGTCCGTAAAATGCATTCATATCATGCATCGCATAAGCATCTCTTCATAACATCATAATGGACATATCCTGCATTTGTCCGTTATCATATTCCAGCCTCACATTTTGCATGAGTCATGGCATCATCATGCATATGCGTTCAACAAACTTTTTGATCTGCAAAATTGCATACCATTTGTTTTCATGTTTGCTCATCCTTGCGTTTTCCTCTACAAAACAAAAACAAAAAAGGGGGAAGCGTGAAACTTCACACTACATTCTTAGTTTCATGTGTTAGGCACCACGAGCCAACCATGTTGGGATCATAAACCCGTTTCACTTAAAAACAAAATAATTGAACATGGTACCTAATGCATGGTTAACTAGGAAATGGTGTTTCTTCGGGCATCTCAATTTCATAATTACATTTTCCGTGCATAAGCTTAAAGTATGCCCGCGTCATTCATCCCTATGAGATGTTGTTGAAGTATTGGCGATCAGAATTGCCATTCCTTGGATTATAGGGTTGAACCAAGCTCATGCTTTTACAAAAAGGTTCATCAAGTCAAGTTGAAATATGGAAGTAACCGTCTTGCAAAATTGGGGCAAAAGATGAATCGAGTCACATCACTGCTTCGTCTACTGCCAAACATATTTAGGATTGTTGATGTCCTTGTTACTTCCAGTTTCACCTTGACAAAGATGTCATGGACCATGTTGAAAATCTAAATTGATTCAACCCCATATCCTGCGTAAAAATTCGCAATCTTCAACTGTACATCATTCGCATACATCCATGCTTTTCATTGGTTGCATTGCTCATTGCATTCTTTCCTTGAAAAATAAAATAAAATAAAATAAAATGAACTTAATCATTGTTATCAAAAAAAAAAAAAAACATGCTTTACGGCGTCCTCACCGAACTTGTGCTAGAGCTAGAGTAATGGGTGAAGTAGAGGAGATACAAGAGAAGATGAAGGCCGACATGGAGGCCATTAAAGAGAAAATGGCCACAATGATGGAGGCCATGATGAGCGTGAAGAAGATAATGGAAGCCAATGCGGTTGCAATTGCCGCTACCAGCGTTGTTGCTAAGGTGAACCTGATGTCCCCATCCGGCATCAACCAAATGAATCATCCAACCTCAGATATGGTAGGCAAAGATTTGGGAAGTACGGGCAGCCCCCATAATGTACAAATTCAAAACGAGCACGCCTTCCCGCCATATGGCTTGCCTCTCAACTATACGCCACCCAAAGTGGCGTACACTCCCAATAAGAATGTCAATAACTCCACTCCTATATCCATTGAGAGCCAACAACCCCAAACTGATCATGCACATGTCTCTTAAATCGTGGGGGGGACACATGAAATTCCCCACCACAATCTAGCCGACTTCGAGCCTTGCCTCGGATATGCCACGGAAGGGCAAGCAGTTGGTGGTATACCCCTACAAAACCCTTTGGAAGGCCCTCAGTATCACCCACAACTACACCTCTTGCATTCCACGACAAGTAAAAACCCTCATGCTATGGCAGAAATGGGAAAGTTGGATCATCTAGAGGAAAGGCTCAGGGCCATTGAAGGAGGTGAAGATTATGCCTTTGCTAACCTAAAAGAGTTGTTCCTAGAACCCAATATCATCACCCCTCCCAAGTTCAAGGTGCTGGACCTTGACAAGTACAAGGGGACTACTTGTCCCAAGAGCCATCTAAAGATGTATTCTCAGAAGATGGGGGAATACGCAAAAGATGAGGAATTGCTAATACATTCCTTCCAAGAAAGTCTTACTGGGGTAGCTGTTACCTGGTACACTAACTTGGAATCTTCCCGTGTCCATTCTTGGAAGGACCTAATGGTTGCCTTTGTTAGGCAGTATCAGTACAATTTTGATATGGTTCCGGATAGGATGCAACTACAGAACATTTGCAAAAAGGGGGACGGATCTTTCAAAGAACACACCCAAAAGGTGGAGGGATCTGGCGGCCCAGGTGGTACCCCCAATGATGGAAAGGGAGACGATGATCGTGATGGTAGACACATTATCGATACTCTACTATGAAAAGATGGTGGGCTACGCACCCTCAAAGCTTTGCGGATTTGGTCTTCGCCAGTGAAAGGATGATGTGGGTCCGAAAAGAGGCAAATTTGATCATCCTACTAGGATGACTGAGAAAACTGGGGCAAATGAAGAGGGTGAGAAAGAGGGAGAAACCCATGCTGTGACTGCCATTCCTATACGGCCAAGTTTCCCACCAAACCCAACAATGTCATTACTCAGTCAATAACAAACCTCCTCCTTACCCACCACCCAGTTATCCACAAAGGCCATCCCTAAATCAACCACAAAGTCTGTCTACCGCACTTCCAATGACGAAGACCACCTTTAGCACAAACCAAAAAAACACCAACAAAAAGGAATTTTGCAGCAAAAAGCCTGTAGGGTTCACCCCAAATTCCGTTGTCATATGCTAAACTTGATCCCATATCTACTTGATAATTCAATGGTAGCCATAACCCTAGCCAAGGTTCGTCAACCTCCATTTCTCCGAGAATACGACTCGAACGCAACGTGTGCTTGTCACGGAGAAGCCCCGGGGCGTTCCATTGAGCATTGTAGGGCTCTGAAGCGTAAGGTGCAAGGTCTAATTGATACGGGCTGGCTGAAATTTGAGGAGAATCGCTTGTTGAATCCTAACATTAACAAGCAACACCATACATGGGGCAATTCTGGAAGCTGTTGTTATGACTCATCAGGATTTTCAAGTTTATGCCATAAACCACAGTTACAATGTTAAATGATATGGATAAAATGGACATCCTCTCACGAACATATCTTTGCTTATTCAACTTCCACCGGAATGTGAGTGTAAGCCATTGGTTTGTTTGCTCTAGCAACCTGCGCTCCTGAGTGTTGACTTCCAAGACCGTTCAATCAGAGATTACTCATCTTGCACGTTGGTGGGGGTACCGTAAAACAACGAGCAAAGTTCAAAACAAATAAGTTTCAAAATAAAAAATAAAAAGGCATTTGATTGACTGTGTTTTCAAGTAAAAATATAGACGTTCATGTGACCTCATTTTGTCTTTTTAGAGAGAAGTGAGTTATCAAGAATAGGATGTTGGACAAATGGCCTCAGTTACCTTAAGAAAAAGGGGGGTTGAATTAAGATGCAAAGACTATTCCCCAATTGAACTATCACTCTTTCCTTTTGGATTAACAATGCACCCTTAACATGAATTACTCAAAAGACAATTCAAAATAAACTTCTTTAAAGCAAAAGATAAATAGCAATAAAAGAAGTTTAAAGGAAGAGAGGAATGCAAACTTGATTTATACTGGTTCGGCCACTTCCCGCGCCTACGTCCAGTCCTCAAGCAACCCACTTGAGATTTTCCACTCTCTTTGTAAAACTCCTTTTACAAAGTCTGAACCACACAGGGACAACCCTTCCCTTGTGTTCAAGAATCCTCTACAACAAGAGACTCTCAGTCTCTTAATCCCTTTTCAGAAGTAAGAAGAGAAGAAGAAATCTCTCTTAAAAGGGATAGATTGTACAATGAAGACCAATCAAAATTCCTTATTGAATATGCAAGTGGTTGACCAAGGAATCTTTTTGAGAGGATAAGACATTTCAGTTCAGAAATACTCTTGATCTTTCGAGAGGATAAAACTGTTTGGGCAATAAAAACTGTCTTTAAAACATTTGAATGGCCGTTCATAAAACATTTGAATAGATATGTCTCTTGGAAATTATTTTCTGAAAATCCCCTCTGGTAATCAATTACAAGACTTATGTAATCGATTACAGGTTTTAAAAATTTGAATTAAAACATTTTAAACTACTGATAATCGATTACCAGAGAGCAAATCTCAATTTGAAATGATAGAATTCTTTGGTCAAACCTTTTGTTTGTTTCAATTTGGAAACCTTCCTAAAGATTCTAAGAGATCAAACTTGATCATATGTCTTGATTTTCTTGGATTCTAGTCTTGAATAAAACTTAGAAGCACTTGATCCTTTAGCATCATCAAGACATCAAAACATCTTGCTTCTACATAGGAGTCATTTGACTTAATCCATCAACTGAAAAATCCTTCAACTATTTCTCGTCCTTGGAAAATTCTTTTTGCAAGAATCAATTGCGTCTTTCATTCTTCCTCACTACGAGGTTGTGAAAACAAGACAACAATTGGTACCTCTAAGCCCTACACTGGGGCAATGAAAGGCCCCATGCATAAACCTCAAACGAACCTAGGGGCAGATTAGAAGTTCTCACTCAATAGGTTCCCAGCTACAAGGTCATGACGAAAGAAAACGATTGGTACCTCAAAGCCTTACACTGGGACAATGAGGGGCACCGTGCATGAGCCTCAAGTGAACATAGGGGCCGATCAAAAGTTCTCACCCATCGATGTTTTTAACAAAAAAAAAGGGGGGGACAAACCCTAGGATTTCAATGGATTGATCAAACATCAAACGACACCATTGCCGTCACTCCAAAATGGTCAAGTGACTAAATCAAACAGAACACACACTTTGAGGAAGTTCCTGGAGAGATTTGCAAAAAAAGATAGGATGAGGTTGCATGAATTATCACCTCTTTCAAAAGGACAGTCAATCTGTGTTTTCCAAAAAAAATTAAATCAAAATCAAAATCACAAAATAGGGAAAGAATGTCATGAACATTGTACAACTTTCCATTACATTGCATTGTTTCAAATGAAGTCCGCATTTACCAAATTTCACGACAAAGGTTGCATGCATCTGCATCCCTAAAAATCATGTTAACTGCATAGATTTCCTAAATCTAATGTCCAAATCTTGTGGATTTGGGATGACCGGCCCTCTCGATGAGTCGATCTCTTGCTTTCTCATAAGGGTGGACCTTGGGTACTAGTTACCCTCACCGTTGAGAGGACTACACGTCCTCGCCTTGAGAGGACTACGCGTCCTCACCATCAGAGGGCTGCACGCCCTCACCATCAGAGGACTACACGTCCTCGCCTTGAGAGGGCTACACGCCCTCATCTTGGGTACTAGTTACCCTCACCGTTGAGAGGACTACACGTCCTCGCCTTGAGAGGACTACACGTCCTCACCATCAGAGGGCTACACGCCCTCACCTCTAGAGGACTACATGTCCTCGCCTTAAGAGGGCTACACGCCCTCACCTTGGGTACTAGTTACCCTCACCGTTGAGAGGACTACACGTCCTCGCCTTGAGAGGACTACACGTCCTCACCATCAGAGGGCTGCACGCCCTCACCTCTAGAGGACTACATGTCCTCGCCTTGAGAGGGCTACACGCCCTCACCTTGGGTACTAGTTACCATCACCGTTGAGAGGACTACACGTCCTCGCCTTGAGAGGACTACGCGTCCTCGCCATCAGAGGGCTGCACGCCCTCACCATCAGAGGACTACACGTCCTCGTCTTGAGAGGGCTACACGCCCTCATCTTGGGTACTAGTTACCCTCACCGTTGAGAGGACTACACATCCTCGCCTTGAGAGGACTACACGTCCTCACCATCAGAGGGCTGCACGCCCTCACCTCTAGAGGACTACATGTCCTCGCCTTGAGAGGGCTACACGCCCTCACCTTGGGTACTAGTTACCCTCACCGTTGAGAGGACTACACGTCCTCGCCTTGAGAGGACTACACGTCCTCACCATCAGAGGGCTGCACGCCCTCACCTCTAGAGGACTACATGTCCTCGCCTTGAGAGGGCTACACGCCCTCACCTTGGGTACTAGTTACCCTCACCGTTGAGAGGACTACACGTCCTCGCCTTGAGAGGACTACACGTCCTCACCATCAGAGGGCTGCACGCCCTCACCTCTAGAGGACTACATGTCCTCGCCTTGAGAGGGCTACACGCCCTCACCTTGGGTACTAGTTACCCTCACCGTTGAGAGGACTACACGTCCTCGCCTTGAGAGGACTACACGTCCTCACCATCAGAGGGCTGCACGCCCTCACCTCTAGAGGACTACATGTCCTCGCCTTGAGAGGGCTACACGCCCTCACCTTGGGTACTAGTTACCCTCACCGTTGAGAGGACTACACGTCCTCACCATCAGAGGGCTGCACGCCCTCACCTCTAGAGGACTACATGTCCTCGCCTTGAGAGGGCTACACGCCCTCACCTTGGGTACTAGTTACCCTCACCGTTGAGAGGACTACACGTCCTCGCCTTGAGAGGACTACATACCCTCACCATCAGAGGGTTGCATGCCCTCACCTCTAGAGGACTACATGTCCTCGCCTTGAGAGGGCTACACGTCCTCACCTTGGGTACTAGTTACCCTCACCGTTAGAGGGCTACACGCCCTCACCTTGAGAGGACTACACGTCCTCACCATCAGAGGGTTGCACGCCCTCACCTCTAGAGGACTACATGTCCTCGCCTTGAGAGGGCTACACGCCCTCACCTTGGGTACTAGTTACCCTCACCGTTGAGAGGACTACACGTCCTCGCCTTAAGAGGACTACACGTCCTCACCGTCAGAGGGTTGCACGCCCTCACCTCTAGAGGACTACATGTCCTCGCCTTGAGAGGGCTACACGTCCTCACCTTGGGTGCTAGTTACCCTCACCGTCAGAGGGCTACACGCCCTCACCTTGAAAGGACTACACGTCCTTGCCAGCAGAGGGCTGCACGCCCTCACCTCCAGAGGACTACACCTCCTCGCCTTGAGAGGGCTGCATGCCCTCACCTTTAGAGGGCTACGTGTCCTCATTTTCAGTGTGCTCGACATCCACACCTTAAAAGAATTTAAGGTCCTCTGCCCTTAAATGCTTAACCGAGACTTGCACTTCCGGTTAAGGGGCCAGTAGTTTCCTTTTAACGGTTCCTGGGCCACCCCCTGATATTGGAGGAGGGCCAACTGTGCGAGCACAACCAGAGAGGGAGGCTATCACACAACTACTATGCATACCGGGGCAAGATTTCACCCGTGCCGCTGCAAAGAGACGAGTGCGGATCATGCGCACCAACATGACCACTCTTACATAGATATAGATGACGATGCTACTTAGCAACATTCTGCCCAGCGACCGCAATGCCAATCACCCCCTGCAAAAGTATCAGTTGGTCTGTGTCGTCCCAACATGGGTAAGTATGCATATGGTTCAACTGATTTTTGATACCATCTATTGTTTGCAGGGATCACACCCACAAGACACCCAGTGGACCCGGAAAAGTCCAACAGGGCCCTGGGGTTTCCAGCTCTGGTTACGGGCCTCTATCAGTCCTATAGGGTGCCCGTACCCCCCCCCCGGCAAGGTCATGTCATCATAGGTAAGTATGCACATCGCTCAACTGATTTCTGATGTCATCTATTGTTTGCAGGGATTGCGCCTGCAAGACACGCAGTGGACCCGAAGAAGTCCAACAGGGTCTTGGAGTTGTCAAGCTCTAATTACGGGTCTCTGTCAGTTCTACGGAGTGTCTGTCGCCCCCAGCAAAGTCATCAGACCCCCCCTACCAATCGAGCTTTCATCAAGAAGTACTGCGCCCCCAGGCAGGCGCAGGGCAAAACACCACAGCAGCATTGGGATGGCCGGTAGCGGGCAATAGACACACCGCCACCACCTCGAGAGTTCACCTCAGCTCATCCATAAAAAGGTTAGAGCGTTGCCTACGACACATGGCCGACCAATAGACGACGAAGTCCAAAGCCAAAGATAAGCAAAGTACTAGGTCAGTGACCGACAAGTCATAAGGCGTCCAGCTAAAGACGTTAAAGAAACGCTACTAGGAGGCAACCTAGTACCTTTTGAATCTATGCTTGTTATTTGATCACTTTTCATAGTAAGACACACCTAGTTGCTCATGATCCTAGGAATTTAAATAAAATGAGCACAAGCTCGGAAGGTAGTCATACCTCACAAAATATATATATGTATGTTTAGGTAGAAAGATACCTTAGATATGCATGTATGTAAACAAAAACACACTTCACAAAATATATATATGTATGTTTAGGTAGCAAGATACCTTAGATATGCATGTATGTAGCAAAAAGATACCTTACAAAACATATATATGTATGTTTAGGTAGCAAGATACCTTGGATATGCATGTATATAGCAAAAATACCTCGCAAAAATATACACATGTTTAGGTAGCAAAATACCTCATGAAAAAAAAAAGGGGGAAAAAAAACAAACAAGAAAAAGAAATAAACAAATGATAATGATAAAAAAAAAGAAGGAGAAAAAAGAAAAAATAAGTTGTCAAGCTGAAAAACCAACATGCTTTTGAAAAGAGATGACTTCCAACTTTTCTTTGGAAAAATTCACTGATCATAACTAGTTTTTGAAAAAATGTGTATACACCTGAAGGGTGAATGCTGTGAAGATTTTCCCAGACGCCCAAAATGGACTCGGATGAATGCACAAATTGATAAAAGAACATATTTTGGAAACGTTGGGTTGACTAAAATAGAGGAAATGAATCCTGAGCCCTAGCATCACATGACCATAAAAATTTGACACTTGAGTGTCCGCATAGGTGCATGCATGACCAGTTTTGCACAAAATTTCCAAATCGTCATTGCATTTGTGTCATGGAAATAATGTGGGGCATCCCTTTTTATCCTTGAACCAAACCAAACCCTGACATGTATCATGTCTAGCCATTCTACAAGCCTTGAGCCAAAATCCTGACTCACCATAAACCTTACCCTCAGAAGCAAAAAAAAAAGGAAGGAAAGGAAATTCCCAATCAAAGAGTGGGAGAAAGAGAAAAAAGAAAAAGAAAGGAAATTCCCAATCAAAGAGTGGGAGAAAGAAAAAAGAAAAGAAAGAAAATTCCCAACCAAAGAATGGGAGAAAGTAGAAAAGAAGAAAACTCCTGGTCAAAGAAACCAGAAGAAATGTGCAGAGAGGTCTTTAGACCGGACAATATCTGAACAATACAGAATTGTCACCAAATGAACAAAAAGAAGGAAAGGAAACCATGACCTAAAATGGTCTTCTCCCTTTGATTACCAACCAAAATCCCGTGCGCTAGCGACTTTTTCGCCCCGCACTAAACAAAAACAGAAAAAGAAAAAGCCAACAAAAAAATCAAAGGCCAAAAACACACAAAAGCCGAAAAACCCACCAAAAGAACCCATTCCCAAGGGAAGCCCTTTTGATCCATGATCACGCATGTAATTTTTGATTTGATAGGAAATAATTTGCAAAGTCAAGTCATGACATATCTATGGTTCGGAATTAGGATGAAACACTTACCTGTGCGAGATTGATACACTTTGAGTGGATTTCTTCTATTTTTGTCGAACCCAGTGTTTCCTCTAAATGGTCGTTTAGAAACGAAATGCTAACATCCAAAATTTCATTTATGGTTATGGGAGATTTCATCAGCAGACTCTCCTTCCCCGGTAGACGCATTGTTTTTCACTCAAAAAAGCATATGCTGCTCTAAATCAGTTGGAATATTTGTCTCTTTGCTAAAGCATGTTTGCATTTTAGTGGAGAAAACACCGAGACTTTTTCAAGTCTCACAAGTTATCCAGAACTACGTAGGTCTGAGTTCCTCATTGGAGGATACGTAGGATCAAGAGCCTCGCTTTTGTCGACCACACCACCTTTTGTTATCCAGAACTACGTAGGTCTGAGTTCCTCATTGGGGGATACGTAGGAGCAAGAGCCTCGCTTTTGTCGACCACACCACCTTTTATTATCTAGAACTACGTAGGTCTGAGTTCCTCATTGGAGGATACGTAGGAGCAAGAGCCTTGCTTTTGTCGGCCGCCCCATAATCTTTGTCATACTGACCCTGAGGTCATGTGACATGCACCCTTGTATCATCCAGAGGCGGCGGGCCCGATGACAAGCAGAGACCAAATTTGGTCATTCTGCACCCTTGTATCATCCAGAGGCGGCGGGCCCGATGATACGCGGAGATACCTTACGGTTATCCGCACCCTTTTGTCATCCAGAGGCGGCGGGCCCGATGACAAGCAGAGACCAAATTTGGTCATTTTGCACCCTTGTATCATCCAGAGGCGGCGGGCCCGATGACAAGCAGAGACCAAGTTTGGTCATTCTGCACCCTTGTATCATCCAGAGGCGGCGGGCCCGATGATACGCGGAGATACCTTACGGTTATCCGCACCCTTTTGTCATCCAGAGGCGGCGGGCCCGATGACAAGCAGAGACCAAATTTGGTCATTCTGCACCCTTGTATCATCCAGAGGCGGCGGGCCCGATGATACGCGGAGATACCTTACGGTTATCCGCACCCTTTTGTCATCCAGAGGCGGCGGGCCCGATGACAAGCAGAGACCAAGTTTGGTCATTCTGCACCCTTGTATCATCCAGAGGCGGCGGGCCCGATGATACGCGGAGATACCTTACGGTTATCCGCACCCTTTTGTCATCCAGAGGCGGCGGGCCCGATGACAAGCAGAGACCAAATTTGGTCATTCTGCACCCTTGTATCATCCAGAGGAGGCGGGCCCGATGATATGCGGAGATACCTTACGGTTATCCGCACCCTTGTGTCATCCAGAGGCGGCGGGCCCGATGATACGCGGAAATACCCGAGTGGTTATCCGTATAAACATTCTTTTGCTATCTGTAAGACAAAACGCTTGATAGCATGCAGAGGCTGACATAGTCTTCTGCACCTTTTGTTCCTCCGGGAACAACAAGTCATTTACATGCGGAAATTTCATGGTCACCCGCGACTCTCGTCAACCGAGAGGAGCGAAATTAGTGTCATACCCTAATTTTCGTCCGGGGACCTTTGCTTGATGACATGCGACCTTTCTTTGGTCCTTGTGAGGTGCTTGGCACCCATCATTAGGCAATTTGTGAGATTCGGGGAACAACAAGTCATTTGCATGTGGAGATTTTATGGTCACCCGCGACTCTCGTCAAATCGAGAGGAACGAAATTAGTGTCTTATCCTTACTTTCCTTTTATCTCCAATAAAAGACAAGTAAAGAGGGGCAACTGTCATACCCTAATTTCGTCCGGGGACCTTTGCTTGATGACATGCGACCTTTCTTTGGTCCTTGTGAGGTGCTTGGCATCCATCATTAGGCAATTTTTGAAATTCCAGGACATGCCGAAAAACCAAAAAAATATTGATGCACAATCCGTAAGTTTCCGTGACACACCGGAAATCAAATGGAAGCATCGTTGCATAATTAAGTGAGGTTCCGTAACATTCCGTAAGTCAAAAGGGGCATGATTATGTAATCCGCAAGGTTCCGTAACATTACGGAAAGAAAACAAGTATCGTTACGAAATTCGTAAGTTTCCGTAACTTTACGAAAAAAGAATCACCAAAAAACAGCAGAGGGGGGTGTACTTAGTAAAAATGGGGGTGCAAATAGCACCCAGGCCCACTTGGGCCCTCCAGAATATTCCTCCAGAAGGCTGTTGCTTCTGGAGGAAGCAACCTGGCTCGCCTGGGCGAGCTGAGCTCGCCTGGGCGAGCTGGGCGGCAACCACCTCCCCTATTTTGCTATAAATAGGGGAGGAAGTGAAGAAGAAAAGGGTTCAGCCCCTTAGGGACTTCTCTCTCTTTCGAATTTGCTTGGAAAAATTGTTTCCGTGAAGAAAATCTAAGCCGAGGCGCTTCCGAAACGTTTCCGTAACGTTTTCCGTGAGGAATTTCGCAAAGGTTTCATCCGTTCTTCGACGTTCTTCATTCGTTCTTCATCGTTCTTCGATCTTCAACGGGTAAGTACCTCGAACCAAGCTTTTCGATTCATTCTATGTACCCGTAGTGGTCCACATTGTGTTTCGTGCATTTTTTTTCTCGTTTTGTTTACTTTTTATACCCCCTCTTGACGTGCTTAAGCCATTTTACTTAAGTCATTTCTCGCTTAACTTAAAAATAAAATAAATTTCCACCGAACGTTTGAATTGTATTATCCGTTAACTTCGGTTAAAATGAATTTCGACCGTTCGGTCGTGCCGTAACCACGTTGGAAATCAAAAAGAGGTAAAAAATAATTTAATAATCAAAAAACATCTTTTTAGTAAAATAAAGCGGAAAATCAATCGGACGTTTTCTCTTTGGGATTTCTCATTCTTAATCGAATTGACTAATAACTAAAGTGAAACTAAGGCTAAAATCAACTCGCCTAGTCAAGCTCGTCCACAAAAATAGGTTTTTGAAGTTTGTTATTTCAAATTCTCATTAAGTAAAATGGATCATTTTCAAGGTCCAACGCCTTAAAATGATCACCTCTTAAGTAAAAAGAATCACTTGTTCCAAAAGAACTACGTAGGTCTGATTTCCTCATCGCAATTGAGGAATACGTAGGAGCAAAGGGAAACACCCTTGTCGACCACAAAAATAGAAAAAATATAAAAAGGATATAAGGACATAAAAGGGAACGTAAAAATCAAAGTCACGTTTGCACATTCGATTAAAGGCTGCCGTCCCTTGGGACGGACGTGTGGGGTGCTAATACCTTCCCCGTGCGTAAATACAACTCCCGAACCTTTCAACTTAAAAGTTCGTAGATCGCGTCTCTTCCGGTTTTTCCGACGTTTTCCTCAAATAAACGTTGGTGGCGACTTCGCGCGTATTCCGTTCGTGGAACACGCATCCCGCGAGTCTCGCGTCGCCCTCCCGCCGAAGGGTAGGTTGCGACAGGTTCTCCACCTGCCTCCACTCCTACTCCTCCTCCTCCTCCTCCTCCTCCTCCTCCTTCTTCTCCTCCTCCTCCTCCTACTTCGGACGCATCAGCTTCGACGTCTGCCGTGAAGCAGACACGAAAAGCCTCGCGTCTACGATCGTTGTCCACTAGACCACCTGGTGTTGAGAGACCAGTGGTGCATGTTGATCCTGCTACCGGGAAGGCCGACGGTCCCCACAGGAAGAAATTAAGAACATATTTGGGGATTGTGGCATGTGATAAGGTGGACATCACCTACGAGAACTGGAAGAAGGTCCCTACTGCTCAGAAGGACCTGATTTGGGAGGATATTCAGGTATTTCTCTTTTCTTATTTGATTTTGTGTAATTAATTGCCAAAAAATACATTATTGTAACAAATAAACTTTGTCTGATGTTGTCAGGCAGAATTTGATATCCTAGAGGCTTCTGACAGTAGGATGAAAAGGAAGTTACTACAGACCGTGGGGGAGAGATGAAGGTAGTTTAAATCAGACCTCACGAGGAAATGGGCCCTTCCAGCCGATCAGGACAGTGTCGAGGACACTGTCTGTGACAAATACGACATCAGCAAGGAAAAGTGGGCCCAGTTTTGCCAGACTCGTAGAGACCCTTCTTGGGAGGTATGTTCCTTGCCATTTAAGTTGTTTTTCATATTAAACATGATGTTGTTATACTTCATTCTACCCATTTCAAACATTATTGTTTAATTTTTTCAGGATGTGTGCATCAAGGCACAGGCCATCCAGAAGCAGAATGCTGCCCCCCACGTTTTGTCTCGTGGGGGTTATGATTATTTGGAGCAGAAGCTCCTGGCTGAGAAGACAAAGAAGAAGCTGCAGGAAGCTGCACAGTCAGGAAGCGTTGATGGCGTCATCGACCCTCCATCCCTGATCAGATGCCACGTGAAGTGGAAGATGGGCCGCATGAAGAAGACAGGGGAGATGACGACTGAGGCCACAAAGGAAATCGTTGAGGCCACACAGGGATCGTTCGTTCCCCATGGATGTCAGGATGTTCTGGCCGCTGCTATTGGACGTCCAGAGCACCCTGGACGTGCCCGTGCTGCTGGAGCTGGTGTCACCATCAAGCAATACTTTGGATCGGCTCCACGGACGGCCCGCAGAGCTTCCTCCCTGCCTCTTGACGAATTACAGCAGCTGACCTAGCAGATCAGGGACCAGCTAGAGGAGTCCATCACAGAGAAAGTGACGAGGCAGGTCATGGCATCCTTCAGCCAGCTTCAGTCGCAGATGCAATCTCAGGGACTTGCAGTGCCTCTTGAGCCTCTGGTTGGTCCTGGTCCCTCTGGTCCTCGAGTGAGCACAAAGGGGAGTTGTGTTGATCCCTCAGGAAACGATCCTGAGATGGGTGACTCTGACAGGTGCGGCTTGTACATAGAAGTAGATCCTACCCGTCTGGTTGCCATGGGGAGAGTTTGAGGGATCCACTCTTGTTCATAACACTCCTTTGTTGCCTGGCCAAGTAAAGGTGAGTGTGGAGGAGGTTATAGATGCAGATGCTCCAGTTCCTGTACCCACTGATGAGGTTTCCTTAGTGGGGCAGGCACTTCACACCATCTTTGCTTGGTCGACACATCTGGTCAAGTCTTTATCACAATAGGTACTTATTGTCCTTACTATATGTTTCTTCTTTTTAAATTAATTCATTAAGCGTGCCTCAAATTTGGAAATTTAACTTTGTTTCATGAACAGGTAGCTGTGTCTCCGCCAAAACCACCTCCGAAGCCCCATCCGGAGGTCGATGATCCGCTGTATCTGATGACATTGACCATCCAAGAGCTTTTCTTGAGGCCTTATCAGGTTAGATGGGATGCCACCGTGTTCGGGGTTGTTAATCCAGATTTCCCCCTGTACATAAAGCACGAAGACCTCTTCGAAATTGCACACGGTGGTCAATGTCTCAGCATATCAGTGTTACAGTTGTGGATTCAGTAAGTCTTTATATAAACGGCTTTTAATTACCTAAGTTATGGCTTTCAATTCATAAATATTTAACTTTGACTTAACATAAACAGACATCTCACTGAAACATGTATGCGAGCGGGGAATTCTGATATCTATGAATTCCTCGAGCAACAGTCCATTCAGAGGTCTGGGCAATCGCAGTTTGAATCTGAAAGTTACATAAAGAGTTGGATGCATAGTTCACAACGCGATGTGTATCTTGGAGCCTACCTAAATGGGTAAGTCACAAAATAACAAAATTTAATTAATGTTACTAATGTACTAACCCATTTTAGGTTCCACTGTAGCGGATACTGGCAGATGGTGGTCATCCTGCCCAAGGAACACTTAGTTGTCTGGTTTTGTTCATTGCATAACAGGCCAGACAACAACCTTAAGGGGATTATTAATAGGTTAGTGTTCTTTTTCAATACATTTGCATTGTAATACCTCAACGTACAACACCAGTTTTTAATTGTTACTCATATGGAACAGTGCTATCAAGGGTCTTGATGATGCTCCCCAGCCTAAATCACAGGCTTCTGCTAGGTGGATTGTCGTCAAGGTACGCCATTTACATAATACTTCCACTTATATATATTTCTTTATGTGTCTGTACACTAGTTGTTTAATTAATATCCAAATTTCATTATGTATTTAGTGTAATAGACAAAAAGGAAGTACTGAGTGCGGCTATTATGTGATGCACTGGATGTCCACCATCATTTTAGGAACTTTTAGAAATAATTGGGAAGCAGTAAGTTTATTTCAAAGAAAATCGATTTATTTATAATTTGTATTACATTATTAACTTATTATGATTTATTTCATCATGCAGTATTTTAACGATCCTAGACCATTGGAGCCAGAGAGATTAAAAGCATTGCGGATCCAGTGGGCACAATTTTATCTCCGAGTTACAGATTAGGCCTAGGATTTAGGGACATTTTTTAACATTTTTTACATTTTTTACATTTTCTATGTAACATGAACATTGAATTCATTTGATGATTGTTCTTTATAATAAATCAATTATTTGATGTTTATTATCATTAAAATTGCTTGAAAGCAGAATAAAATGTTTATTCGCTGTGAATTGGGCCTCTTGAAATTGCATTTGACAGGTACAATTTTGGGTTTACTGTAAAAACAGAAAGTATATATAAAAAAATACTTGAAAACAACATCGGTTATTAACAAAAATCGATGTTAATATCATAACCAACATCGGTTATTTACAAAAACCAATGTCGATATGAACTTTAACATCGGTTATTATAGAAAACCGATGTTAACGTTTGTATATTAACATCGATTATTTGTGTATAACCGATGTCAGCATTTGTATTTTAACATCGGTTATCTGTAGATAATCGATGTCAACTATTGTACATTAACATTGGTTAATTATAAATAACCGATGTGAATATTTGAATATTAACATCGGTTATAACCGATGTTATACACAAAGAACTACACCAAATAAGTGTATGCATGATCAATGTTGACATCGGTTTTCTAGCAAAACCGATGTTAAGGGCATACATTAACATCAGTTTTTTTAGAAATCCAATGTTAAACTATGATATTAACATCGGTTTTACTGGAAAACTGATGTCAACATTCATCATGGGTACACTTTTTTTGCTGTTGTTCATTGTGTTTAACATCGGGTATTTAGAGAACCGATGTTGTCATATGTATGTTAACATCGGTTCTCCAAAACCGATGTTAACATTCATACATTCAACATCGGTTTTAGAACCGATGTAGAATGTTCTAAATAACCGATGTTGAAAGTGTATTTTCTAATAGTGAAGGCTTTCTTTTTAGTTGTTGTTCCACTCTTATACAAAGATGGACTAGTTCATCTAGGTCCTTATATGGAAGAAGTTCAACCTTGTCCCTTACTTCCATATTAAGCCCACTAAGGAACCTAGCTATGCTTGTCCTTTCCTCCTACCTAAGTCCAGCTCTTAAAAAGAGTAGTTTCATTTGTTGTCTATATTCTTCAACACTCATACTCCCTTGTTTAAGCCTTTGGAGCCTGTCCATAAGCTCCCTTTCATAGTAGAAGGGAATGTGTCTCTTCCTAAGGGCACTCTTAAGATCATTCCAATACTCTATCAGAGGATCCCCATGAATCCTTCGTTCCCTAACAAGGGAAGTCCACCTATAGAGGGCATACCCTTGAAAGCTAAGGGTAGCCAATGGAATTTTTCTCTCTTCGCTAATATGATGGCAAGCAAAGAGTTGTTCAACCTTCATTTCCCAATCTAAGTAGGCCTTAACATTATCTTTTCCATGGAAATATGGAAGACTAATGTGAACCTATTGAGGCCTTCTATCCTTTTCCCTTCTTTGGGAGAGATGTTTAGTATGTGAACTATGGCGCCCTCTATAATAGTCGCTAGGTTCTTCACTTAAACTCTTGCAAGAGTTATGACTACTATAGGAGGCATGTTTTTCTCTTTTCATTTCATTTATTATTTTTCTTCTTTCTTCCTCTCTTATTTTCTCTCTTTCATCTTGACTTATTTCTTCCACTTTTTTTTCCTTTTTCTTTTCTCACGTTTTTCTTTCCATAACTTGAGAGAACTTAACTCATCTAAGATTCTAGATAGAGGGTCCTTATGACTAGTACCGTCATCATTAACACTTGTTGAATGATGACTCATGTTGGTTTCTAAGTTGTGGTTCTTTCTTGTTCGGGGTTTGAAAACAAAAGGTTAAAGAAACTATGGTTGAAACTAGCCAAAATAAACACTAAAAGAGGTGTGAAAGATAAGGTAAAAACTAATTGGTAAAATGCAAGCTATCTAGGCAGTTTGACAATGGAAGGTAAAGGAAATAAACTATGAAAGTAAGCAAGAAAAGTAAACTAGGTGAATCCTAAGAGTGTTTGGATGACCACATTCAAGGTTCCCAACAAAACACTCACTATCCTAAGGAAAAATTGCCTAAAATTATTACACACAAATGGAAGTTTGGTAACCTATTGGAGGCTCCCAACACACTTCCAATGAAAGGCCTTTTTGTTACAAAACTTGAAAGCAATGAAGGTAAGTAAATTGCAAATTAAAAAATTACAAAACGTCCTCAATTTTAGTGGTTGTTCTCTCTTTGGTGATTCACTCAATTTGGAGTGCTTCTTAGTCCAATAGCTCTTAAGGTGGTTGGCCCCTTGCTTCTTGACTCAAATTCTTCAAGGGATGGCACCAATCGTCCTTTCCAATTCCTTATATGGCAACTCACAAACAAGGAAACAAAGAGACAAGCAATAACCAAAGACAAAAAAAATGAATTGAAAGCTAAAGCAATGGATTTTTAACAAGACAATTTTTCAAGGATTATTCAACAATTTAAGCAATGAAAAGGACATAGAAGCAAGCTTGGACTCAAGGAGAGACTTAGAATGGCTTTATAGTAGAGTAAAAAAAACTATAAAAAAACAGACTCAACAAACCTCTAGCTTTGGCCCTTGTTTTTCACACTAATTTTCAATTTAAATTTAGGAACTAAGATTGGTATAAAATAGGAACCAATTATAGAATAAATTTTGAGCCAAAACAACAAGCACACTTCCCTTTCACTTTTTTTTTCATGGATACTGATTTTTCTGCTAAATTGTGTGATTTTTAGTATTTTTTCCTTTTATTCAAATCACTTGGTTCTTTTATTATGACTTTTTTTCGGATGTCTAGAAAATTCAGTAAAACTTTCAGCTCCAAATTCAAAGTAACCAATTCTCAGTAATATTTACAAGTTTGTATGTCCCAGTTGCCAGCACGAGTGATTTTTTTTTTAAGCATGGTATATTGATTGCCTTGGGCTTACTTTCAACCTTCCTATGTATGTTGAACTCACTAGGATTGTTTACCACAGTTTTAGGAGTTCAATATTCACTTAGGATCAACATTTCAGCCAGCAATTCAATCACCAAAACTCAAATTCACAGTAGACACAATCATAAGGAAACCTAAAAGTTCAAGAAAAGGTTCACAATCAAAGACTCTCTAAGAATTTTGCATGAACATGTTAAGGACTAATTAACATGAAAGATTTGACTCAAATCAAATAATAGGCTAAAAGAATTTCATACACTCATGAACAATTGAGTTAGACGAAGAAACAAGAAAATAAAATTCAGCACAACATATGAAATCTTATGTGACAAGTTTCATGACTAGACATGACTTCCATGACAAAACTACAATAGGTGAACAAGTCACTCAAGATTTTTGAGGTTTTCTTCTACTTTAATATTTTTGTAAGAATTTTATGGTTTAGGTTTCAGCCACAAAAAATAACAAGACAAAACTCAAAGGAACCTAAATTCAACACAATTCATGGTTCAAGAACAAGAACAAGAAAAAGAAATTTGAACCATAGAAAATCAAATCTAGCTTCTATAACAAGTTTAATCGGTTGAAACTCTAAAGAATCATTTTAACAACATTTAGCACAAGACATGTGAGGAGATACACGGAGAAAAATGAAGAAACAAGAATGAAAGAGAAGGTAAAGAAAAAAAATTAATGGTGGTTTAAGGAGCACCTACTTGAAGCTCTTGTGCTCTGATTACCACTTGATGGTAGCTTGCTTGTGAAGCTTCTATGGAGGCTGGATCTTTGAGCTTCAATGGTGGTTTTCCACCATGGAGATGCAGCGGAAGGCAAAGGAGAAGAGGAGAGGGGAGGCACCATCCACAAGGGAATAAGCCATGGAAGAAGGAGCTTCACCACCAAGAATGTGCCTTGGATAAGAAGCTTGAAGAGGATGCTTTAATGGAGGAAAAGAAAGAGAGAAGGAGCTTCAAGTTAGGATGCTTTAATGGAACTTTGAAGTGTGTCTCATAAGACTTTTATTTATCAAAGTTACAACAAGTGTTACACATGCTTCTATTTATAGACTAGGTAGCTTCCTTAAGAAAACTTCCTTGAGATGCTTCTTTGAGAAAACTTCCTTGAGAAGCTAGAGCCTAGCTACACACACCCCTCTAAAAGCTAAGCTCACCTCCTTGAAAAGCTTCCTTGAGAAGCTAGAGCTTAGCTACACACACTTCTTTAATAACTAAGCTCACCTCCTTGAGATGAGCAGCTAGAGCTTACCTACATACCCCCAATAATAGCTAAGCTCACCCCCATGACAAAATACATGAAAATACAAAAAAGTCCCTACTAAAAAGACTACTCAAAATGCCCTAAAATACAAGGCTAAAACCCTATACTACTAGAATGACCAAAATACAAGGCCCAAAAGAAGAAAAAAAACCTATTCTAATATTTACAAAGAAGAGTGGACCCAACCTTGGCCCATGGGCTCCAAATTCTACCCTAAGGTTCATGAGAACCGTAAGGCCTTCTTTATCAGCTCTAGCCCAATCCTCTTGGAGCCTCTTGCTCATGGCTCTAGTAACTGGTCCTTTCCTAGGGAGGATTGCAGAATGTTGGGTGCACGAGTGATTTTACAAAAGAGGGTTGTACCACTCAAAACATTCATCATACCACCTATTTGATGGATTTGGTGCCTAATAATACCTATTTTGGGCACCAACAAAGCACAAGGATTTAGGCTCTTCCGAACCAAACCCTCATCCAACAACTCCTTTACTTGAGGAATAAACTCAAGCCCAAGAGGTGTGGTAATGCTTACAATTGTCTTTTTACAAAGGAGAAAATGAGGAGGTTGTCTAAGAGGGGAAATTTCTTTAATATTTGTTTTTATTTCAAAATGTCTTTCGTTCTTAGCTAACCTCTTGGAAGAGACACTTACCTCCTTACACTCCTCCTTAACCATTAAAGGTTGTCCTTCTTCTTGGGGGTAGATTTATTCACTAGATTCTTCCCCTTTTGCTTCTTCACTTTTACTAGAGGAAGGTGAAGTAGTAGCCTCATCTTGGCTACTATAAATGTCTTGGCCCCTCATAATCATGGTTTTCTTGGTGGGGCATTGAGAAGTAATGTGTCCTCTTCCAAGACATTTAAAGCACTTCATGGAGCTAGTCTTCTCCTGCATACTAGCCTTAAGGGGTTACTTTTCTATTGTCTTCCCCTTATCATCTTTGGGATTAGAAGGAGTCACCTGATGCAATCCTACCCCGCAAGGGCATTGGATAGAAGACTCCAAGTAGATTGGGCCAGAGATGCAGGAGAAGGCCCTAGGGTTCTCATGAGCCTTAGGATAGATTTTGGGCTCATGGGCTAAGTATGAACCCACTTATCTTTGTACATATTAGATTAGGATTTTATTATTTTTGGTCCTTGTATTTAGGGCTCCATAATGTAGGTAGGGTACCCTAGAAATGTAGGATTTTTCAACCCTTGTATTTTAGGGCACCTAGACTAGTTTTTGTATTAGGGGTAGTTTTGTAATTTCACATGCATTGACTGAATATTTGATTTGTGTGTTGGGAAATAAAATAAATTGAATTCGGAGAAGCCCAATCCAATTAAATTTTAGAGGGGGAGGTGAGCATTTGCTTGCTACACCCTATTGCCACATCATATAGTCACACTTTGTGCATGTCCTTTATGCTTTACATGCCTCATGACACCTAAGCACACTTAGTGGAGAATCTTGGATTTGATCTTGGATTAGTGGGCTGAACCATAACAGAAATTCACTAATCATAATTAGTGACATTTTGGCTCTACAAATTCAATTTCAAATTCAAGTGAAATTTGAATAGAAATTCAAATTTCCCTCCAATTTTGTGTGACACTCGGAATGGCGTAGTTTGCAGATATTTTAGCTTTGCTGATTTTTGGGGTTGTCCTTTTCCCGAACATCGACGGTTTGGTAGACTTAGCCGCCATTGATGCTTTCCTCACATATCACCATAGCAAGGAAAGTCCAGTGGTGGCTATCTTGGCAGATTTGTTTGACACCTTTGACCGGAGGTGTGAGAAAAACAGTGCGCGGATTGTCTGTTGTTTACCCGCTCTCTGTGTGTGGTTGATTTCACACCTATTCCAACAAGAAACGAGACACCCGTGTCCGCTTCAAAGCTATCGCTCATGCGCCGAAAAAGGAAGAGTCGATTGGGACCAACATTTGGCTGGGATAGGGGGCAGCGCGATCAATTGGTTTCCTCGTTGGAAGGAAGGAGTTATCTTCTCGTGTGGGGACTACCCTAATGTTCCATTGATAGGGACTAGGGGTTGTATTAATTATAATCCCGCACTCGCCATAAGACAGCTAGGGTATCCCACGAGGGGAGCGCCAACCGAAGAAAGTCTCTCGCCTTTCCTTGTGAGGAATCTAGGCGCGCAAAGTCTCAAGGCGATACAAAGAGTCCACAAGGCGTGGAGAAGTCCATTGAGGAAAGACAAGGAGCTTAGGGGCATCCGTAATGGCGTCATCGGAGGTTATCATGGATGGCTAAGAATTCACACGCGAGGGTTAGATTGGCTCTCCAAGTTGAAAGTTATCGATGAGGAGAACTTCGAAGCTCCGGAGGAAGATGAAGAAATCTGAGCTCTAAAATTGGAGCTAGGGAAGGCAAGGCTCGCCAAGGAGAAGTTCAAATCAGCTGCTACACACATCCGGAAGGAGTGCACCGAGTTACAAGAGGAAAACGCAGCCACTGCAAAAGCCCTTGAACAAGAAACCAAAAGGGCCCGCAAGGAGGAATATGGCCGAGGGAAATTCCGAGGAGCATTGTGGGGTAGCAACAATGAGCTCAAGCTCCGAAGAGAGGAGAGAGATCGGTCACGGGTGCATGGCATGATCTTAAAAGAAGAGTTAGTTGCCTGCGCGAGGTACAAAAGAAGTTTGGCTCAACACTTGGAAGCCACGGAGCAAAGCATGCTAGCTATCATAGGGCAATACATGGAAGAATTGAACCAGTCTATGGCCCATGAACAAAAGCTAGTGGAGGATTTTGCACAAGTGTACGCCGAAAAAGAAGCAAGAGGGAGGGTGATTGATGCATTGCATCAAGAAGCGACTATGTGGATGGACAGGTTCGCCTTGACCTTGAATGGAAGTCAAGACCTCCCGCGTCTACTAGCCAAAGCGAAAGCCATGGCCGAAGTGTGTACGGCCCCCGAGGAGATTCATGGGCTAATCAATTACTGTCAACACATGATAGATTTGATGGCCCACATAATTAGAAATCGTTAGGTTCTCTTATAACACCTTTGTATAATCTTGGCTAGATGAAAACTTTGTTCTTTTTATAAAAGGAGAAGTTCTGGACTCATTACGTTACCTAAAAACCTTTGGGTGGATCCAAGTGCACCGATAATTCATTTGCATATTCATGTTTGGGTGGCATACTCACCTTTGTTTATTTCTTCGAGAAATTCATCATAACTAAGAAAACACCAAGGCACCCCTATAACACTCGATCCAGAAAAATGGATAATGAAGAGGGCGTGCAAGAACAGATGAAGGCCGATCTATCGGCCTTAAAAGATCAAATGGCTTCCATCTCGGAGGTCATGTTAAAACTCCAAAAAACCATAGAGGACAAAGCCACGGCAACCGCCTCCAGTACGGTTAGGGAAGCGGAACCGGTGCTGCAACCCGCTTTAAATCCGGGCCGAGACAGAAACACGGCTGTGTTTGGTCGAAGGTATAGTCCGCAAGCTTATCCTTATGGCTTGCCTCCGGACTTCACTTCCCGTGCCACTCCGGAAGATTTAAGCCAAGCCCCTACTTTTGAGGGGAAACTCCCGCCTTATGACGACTATCCCGGGCAAGACGATGAGGAAGGAGATACCCATCTCGGCCCCCTGCTCCACCTCAAAGATCCTTCCCCACATGAACTACCCCAACCGAACATAGTCCGCCATATCCTGGCCTCACCCACACCCGTAAAAGAATCTATTCCCTTCGCGGAAGATAAGGGAAAGATTGAGGCGCTCGAAGAGAGGTTAAGAGCAGTCGAGGGCCTTGGCAATTACCCATTCTCGGATTTAGCGGATTTATGTCTCGTGCCCAATATCGTCATTCCTCCCAAGTTCAAAGTACCGGACTTTGATAAGTACAAAGGGACGACATGTCCGAAGGGGCATCTTCGGATGTATTGCCGAAAGATGGGGTCGTATTCTGCGGACGAGAAATTGTTGGTCCATTTCTTTCAAGACAGCTTGGCCGGAGCAGCTGTAGCATGGTATACCAATCTGGAAGCTTCCCAGATCCGATCACGGAAGGACTTGGCAACTGCCTTCATTAGGCAGTACCAGTACAATACGGACATGGCTCCCGATCGGAACCAGCTTCAGAGTATGACTAAGCGAGAGCACGAGTCCATTAAGGAATATGCCCAAAGATGGAGAGATCTCGCAGCCCAAGTCGTACCGCCCATGACGGAAAGGGAGATGATCACAATTATGGTAGATACGTTACCCACGTTCTACTATGAAAAGCTGATAGGCTTCATGCCAGCTAACTTTGCGGATCTCGTCTTCGCTGGAGAAAGGATTGAATCTGGATTACGGAAAGGCAAGTTCGAATATGCTTCCAACAACAACAGAAGAGCCCCAGTAGTGGGCGCGAGGAAAAAAGAAGGAGACGCCCACGCAGTCACCACCGCCCCGACGTGGATGAAAGCACCCCAAAATATCCAAAGCTCATACCAGCCCAATCCCCCAAATTTTTTAATCCGAGCCGGGAATTCTCTCCCAACTCAAGTAAAAGGACCACCCGCAGCAGAAAGAGCGCCGGCCCAACGCACAACTCCAGCCGCTCCCCGGCCAATTAATAATACAGCCCCTAGCGCAAGTTATAAATATGCACAGCACCTGCCCCCGAAAGATAACTTCTCCCCTATTCCCATGGCATACTCCGAGTTATGGCCTTCTGTCATACCCTAATTTCGTCCGGGGACCTTTGCTTGATGACATGCAACTTTTGTTTGGTCCTTGTGAGGTGCTTGGCACCCATCATTAGGCAATTTGTGAAGTTCCGGGACATGCCGGAAATCAAAAGAAAATATTGATGCACAATCCGTAAGGTTCCGTGACACACCGGAGATCAAATGGAAGCATCGTTGCACAATTAGTGAGGTTCCGTAACATTCCATAAGTCAAAAAGGGGATGATTATGTGATCCACCAGGTTCCGTAACATTACGGAAAGAAAACAAGTATCGTTACGAAATTCGTAAGTTTCCGTAACTTTACGAAAAAAGAATCACCAAAAAAAGGCAGGGGGTGTATTTAGTAAAAATGAGGGTGCAAATAGTAACCAGGCCCACTTGGGCCCTCCAGAAGATTCCTCCAGAAGGCTGTTGCTTCTGGAGGAAGCAACCCTGCTCGCCTGGGCGAGCTGAGCTCGCCTGGGCGAGTTGGGTGGCAAGCTTCTCCCCCAATTTTCTATAAATAGGGGGAGAAGTGAAGTAGAAAAGGGTTCAGCCCCTTAGGCACTTCTCTCTCTTTCGAATTTGCTTAGGAAAATTGTTTCCGTGAAGAAAATCCAAGCTGAGGCGCTTCCGTAACGTTTCCGTGGGTGATTTCGCGAAGGTTTTCGACCGTTCTTCGACGTTCTTCATTCGTTCTTCAGTCTTCAACGAGTAAGTACCTCAAACCAAGCCTTTCAATTCATTATATGTACCCGTGGTGGTCCACATTTGGTTTCATGTATTTTTATTCTCGTTTTCATTTACTTTTTATACCCCCTTTTGACGTGCTTAAGCCATTTATTTAAGTCATTTCTAGCTTAACCTAAAAATAAAATAAATTTCCACCGATCGTTTGAATTGTATCATCCGTTAATTTCGGTTAAAATGAATTCCGACCGTTCGGTCGTTCCGTAACCAGGTTGGAAATAAAAAAAGAGGTAAAATAATAATATAATAATAAAAAAAATATCTTTTAGTAAAGTAAAGCGAAAAAATCGATCGGACGTTTCCTCTTTGGAATTTCTCATTCTTAATTGAATTGACTAATAACTAAAGTGAAACTAAGGCTAAAATCAACTCGCCTAGTCAAGCTCAACCACAAAAATAGGTTTTTGAAAGTTTATCATTTTAGTTTCTTACTAAGTAAAATGGATCATTTTTAAGGTCCAACGCCTTAAAATGATCACCTTTCAAGTAAAAAAGAATCACTTGATTCACGCATAAGAAATAACTACGTAGGTCTGATTTCCTCATCACAATTGAGGAATACGTAGGAGCAAAGGTTACGGAAAAAGAATTACCAAAAAAGTAGAAGCGGGTGCATTTAGTAAAAAGGGGGGTACGAATAGCAATCTGGCCCACTTGGGCCTTCTAGATTCTTCCTCCAGATGGCTGTTGCTTCTGGAGGAAGCAACCTTGCTCGCCTGGGCGAGCTGGGTGGCAAGCTCCTCCCCTATTTTGCTATAAATAGGGGGAGGAGTGAAGAAGAAAAGGGTTCAGCCTTCTTGGCATTTCGTATTCTCTTAAATTTGTTGAGGAAAATTGTTTCCGTGAAGAAAATCCAAGCCGAGGCGCTTCCGTAACGTTTCCGTGAGTAATTACGCGAAGATTCTCGACCGTTCTTCAACATTTATCGTTCGTTCTTCGTTTTCTTCAGTCTTCAACGGGTAAGTACCTCAAACCAAGCTTTTCAATTCATTCTATGTACCCGTGGTGGTCCACACTTTGTTTCATGTATTTTTATTCTCATTTTCATTCGCTTTTTATACCCCCTTTTGACGTGCTTAAGCCATTTATTTAAGTCATTTCTCGCCTAATCTAAAAATAAAATAAATTTCCACCGATCGTTTGAATTGTATTATCCGTTAATTTTGGTTAAAATGAATTCCGACCGTTCGGTCGTGCCGTAACCACGTTGGAAATAAAAAAAGAGGTAAAATAATAATATAATAATAAAAAAATACCCTTTTAGTAAAATAAAGCGAAAAATCAATCGGACGTTTTCTCTTTGGGATTTCTCATTCTTAATTGAATTGACTAATAACTAAAGTGAAACTAAGGCTAAAATCAACTCGCCTAGTCAAGGTCGTCCACAAAAATAGGGTTTTGAAAATTTATTATTTCAGTTTCTTACCAAGTAAAATGGATCATTTTTAAGGTCCAACGCCTTAAAATGATCACCTCTCAAGTAAAAAGAATCGCTTGATTCACGCTCAAGAAAGAACTACGTAGGTCTGATTTTCTTTCCTAAGGAGGGTACGTAGGAGCAAAAGCCCCGCTTTTGTCGACCTCAAAAAAAATAAAAAGAAATAAAGTTAAGGTAACACAATTTCCACAAATCTAAAAAATAGGCTGTTGTCCTTTGAGACAAACGTGAGAGGTGCTAATACCTTCCTCAAGCTTAAATACAACTCCCGAACTTAGAATTTTCATTTTGACCAGTTTCCTTCGGTTTTTCCGATGTTTTCCACAAATAAACGTTGGTGGCGACTCCGCGCATCTTTCCTCCTTTGGAAAGCGCACCCGTTAGCTTCGCCTTCGCTCGCCCTTAAAAGGGCACGTTGCGACACCTATCAACAACAACAAATATGGAATCCTTACCATTACTTGTTCTAGGCAGCCCTAAAACAAAGTCCATTGATAAATTAATCCATGGAGAATCCGAAATTGGTAAAGGGGTATACAAACCATAAGGCATTACCTTTGACTTGGCCTTTTTGCAAACAATACAACGCTCACAAAATTTCTGCACATCCTTCTTCATGTTAGGCCAATAAAAATGCTCTTTCAATGTATCTAAGGTCTTCTGGACCCCAAAATTCCCCATCCACCCACCTTCATGGGGTTCACACACAAGCAAGTTTCTAGTAGAACACTTGGGCACACATAATTTATTTTCTTTGAAAAGGTAGCCCCCATATCTATAAAAACCATCTTTAGAAAACTTTTCACAATTTTTGAATATTTCACCAAAGGTGTCATCTCCTTCATACATTTCTTTCAAGCAATCAAATCCAATCATTTTTGTTTCAAGCATAGAAAGCAAAAAGTGCCTCCATGACAAGGCATCCGCAACAATATTTCCTTTTCCCATTTTATGTCTAATAACATAAGGGAATTGCTCAAGAAATTCCACCCATTTGGCATGCCTTTTGTTTAGCTTGCCTTGTCCCTTTAAGTATTTTAGGGACTCATGGTCACTATGGATCACAAACTCCTTGGGATAAAGATAGTGTTGCCATGTTTTCAACACTTTCACTAAGGCATACTCCTTATCATAAGTAGAATAGTTAAGGGTAGGACCACTTAATTTTTCACTAAAATAAGCAATTGGATGGTCTTCTTGTAACAATACAGCCCCAATCCCAACATTTGAAGCATCACTTTCAATTTCAAAAAATTTTGAAAATTTTGGCAAAGCAAGTATAGGGGCATTGGTTAACTTTTCCTTAAGAGCATTGAAAGCTTCTTCTTGTTTCTCCCCATTTGAAAACAACATTTTTTTTAATTACCTCATTCAAAGGGTCTACCAAGGTACTAAAATCCTTCACAAATCGCCTATAAAAACTTGCTAGGCCATGAAAACTTCTCACCTCGGTCACACTTTTAGGTGTAGGCCACTCTTGGATAGCCTTGACCTTTTCTTCATCAAATTGAACCCCTATGGAACTCACTACAAAACCAAGAAACACAACATGGTCTTTGAAAAAAATGCATTTTTTAAGGTTAGCATATAATTTTTCCTTCCTAAGCACACACAACACCAATTTTAAGTGTGCAACATGCAAATCAAGGGTTGTACTATAAACAAGGATATCATCAAAGTACACCACCACAAATTTACAAATGAATTCTCTCAAAACATGGTTCATTAATCTCATAAAAGTGCTTGGTGCATTAGTCAAACCGAAAGGCATAACTAACCATTCATATAATCCATATTTAGTGTCATACCCTAATTTCGTCCGGGGACCTTTGCTTGATGACATGCGACTTTTGTTTGGTCCTTGTAAGGTGCTTGGCACCCATCATTAGGCAATTTGTGAAATTCCGGGACATGCCGGAAAAAAAAAAGAAAATATTGATGCACAATCCGTAAGGTTCCGTGACACACCGGAAATCAAATGGAAGCATCGTTGCACAATTAGTGAGGTTCCGTAACATTCCGTAAGTCAAAAAGGGGATGATTATGTAATCCACAAGGTTCCGTAACATTACGGAAAGAAAACAAGTATCGTTACGAAATTCGTAAGTTTCCGTAACTTTACGAAAAAAGAATCACCAAAAAAAAGGCAGGGGGTGTACTTAGTAAAAATGGGGGTGCAAATAGCAACCAGACCCACTTGGGCCCCTGGAGGAAGCAACCCTACTCGCCTGGGCAAGCTGGGTGGCAAGCTTCTCCCCCAATTTTCTATAAATAGGGGGAGAAGGGTTCAGCCCCTTAGGCACTTCTCTCTCTTTCGAATTTGCTTGGAAAAATTGTTTCCGTGAAGAAAATCTAAGTCGAGGCGCTTCCGAAACGTTTCTGTAACGTTTCCGTAAGGAATTTCGCGAAGGTTTCGACTGTTCTTCGACGTTCTTCATTCGTTCTTCATCGTTCTTCGATCTTCAACGGGTAAGTACCTCGAACCAAGCTTTTCGATTCATTCTATGTACCCGTGGTGGTCCACATTGTGTTTCGTGTATTTTTATTCTCGTTTCATTTACTTTTTATACCCCTTTTTGACGTGCTTAAGCCATTTTATTTAAGTCATTTCTCGCTTAACCTAAAAATAAAATAAATTTCCACCGATCGTTTGAATTGTATTATCCGTTAACTTCGGTTAAAATGAATTTCGACCGTCCGGTCGTGCCGTAACCACGTTGGAAATAAAAAAAGAGGTAAAATAATAATATAATAATAAAAAACGTCTTTTAGTAAAATAAAGCGGAAAATCAATCAGACGTTTTCTCTTTGGGATTTCTCATTCTTAATCGAATTGACTAAATAACTAAAGTGAAACTAAGGCTAAAATCAACTCGCCTTGTCATTTCAATTTCTTACTAAGTAAAATGGATCATTTTCAAGGTCCAACGCCTTAAAATGATCACCTCTTAAGTAAAAAAGAAATCACTTGATAAAAAAGAACTACGTAGGTCTGATTTCCTCATCGCAATTGAGGAATACGTAGGAGCAAAGGGAAACACCCTTGTCGATCACAAAAAGAGTAAAAATAAAAAGGGTATAAAGGATATAAAGACATAAAAAGGGAACATAAAAAAATCAAAGTCATGTTTGCACATTCGATTAAAGGCTGCCGTCCCTTGGGACGGACGTGTGGGGTGCTAATACCTTCCCCGTGCGTAAATACAACTCCCGAGCCTTTCACTTAAAAGTTCGTAGATCGCGTCTTTTCCGGTTTTTCCGACATTTTCCTCAAATAAACGTTGGTGGCGACTCCGCGCGTATTCCTTTTGTGGAACACGCATCCCGCGATTCACGCGTCGCCCTCCCGCCGAAGGGTAGGTTGCGACATTTAGTTTTGAAAGCAGTTTTCCATTCATCTCCTTCTTTAATCCTTATTTGATTGTAACCACTTTTCAAATCAATTTTGGGAAAGAAACAAGCACCATGCAATTCATCAAGCAAATCATTAAGTCTTTGTATTGGATACCTATATTTAATGGTAATATTGTTTAAAGCTCTACAATCGGAGCACATCCTCCAAGAACCATTTTTTGGAACCAAAATTACCAGGACAGTACATGGACTCATGCTATCTCTTACCCATCCCTTACCAATGATTTCTTCCACTTGTCTTTGGATCTCCTTGGTCTCTTGAGCGTTTCTCCAATAAGATGGCCTATTAGGCAAAGAAGCTCCCTGCATGAGATCAATTTGAGGCTCAATTCCCCTCAATGGTGGCAACCTACTTGGAACACTTGATGGAAACACATCCTCAAATTCCTGCAAAAGAGTTTTCACACTAGAAGGCAATTCAAAGTTGTCAAAAGTGTTAGTGGTCAAAACATAATTTTTGCAAATCAAAAAGCATAGGGGCTGTTTTGAATGAAACAACCCTTTGACCTATCCTTTTGTAGCTAGAAAGTTCTCCCTCACTTTAAGTGTTTCACTCATCTTTTTCCTCTCTTGTGTTTCCCTCTTTTTGTCCTCATTTTTTGAACTCTCAAATGTTTGGCTCTCTTTTTCTTTTTCTCTCTTTTCTTCAAGAATTTTCTCTCTCATTTTTCTTTGATCCTCACACACTTCTTGTGGACATAATGGTTTGAGCACTATCTTTTTGCCTTGATGCGTGAAAGAGATCTTGTTGGTGAAACCATCATGATTAGCCCTCTTATCAAATTGCCATGGTCTCCCCAAGAGTAAGTGGCTGGCCTCCATAGGAACAACATCACAAAGCACCTTATCATTGTACTTTCCCATGGAAATATCCAATTCCACTTGCTTCCTTACTTGCACCTCTCCATCCTCACTAAGCCATTGAAGCTTATACGATCTAGGATGTGGTTTTGTGACTAAATTCAATTTAGACACAAGTCTTGCACTTTCCATATTGGTACAACTCTCTCCATCAATGATCACCATGAAAACTTTGCCATTGATCAAACATCTAGTGTGGAAATTTTTTTCTCATTGACTTTCCTCCATAGACTTCAATTGATGGCCAAGTAACCGCCAAATCATCAACAATTCTCCCTCCAGTGTTTTCTCCACTTCCTCCTCATCATCCTCACTCTCTTCTCCCTTTTCAACTTCAGACTCACTAATGTACTCTCCATCTCTAAGAATTATGGCTTTCTTGTTAGGGCACTCATATGCATAATGTCCTAAGCCTTGGCACCGAAAACACTTAACATACCAGCTCTTTTTTTAGGATTGTTCTTGAAATTTTGGAGGAGTTTTTGATGGTATAGGTGCTGCATTAGACGTGACAGCCCCTTTACTCTTGTCATTTTAACTAGAAGAACCATAATTAGTGGAACTCCTCTTGGCCACACCTTTCCTCTTCAATTGTTGCTCTACTCGAATTGTTTTGTGAAGCAAATCATCTATTTCAACAAATTCCTGCAGCTCAAAAACATCATGAATATCATTATTTAAACCACTAATAAATCTAGCCATAGTTACCTCTTCATCCTCTTCTATCTTGGCTTGAATCATGAGCGCCTCCATTTCTTTATAGTATTCCTCAACGCCTTTGCTACCTTGGGACAACTTGCCGGCACATACTGCTTTCTTATTGATGCAATCCTACCCCCCAAGGGCATTGGATAGAAGACTCTAAGAAGATTGGGCCAAAGATGCAAGAGGGTAGATTTCGGGCCCATGGGCTAACTATGAGCCCACTTATCTTTGTACATATTAGATTAAGGTTTCTTTAATTTGGGGCCTTGTATTTAGGGCTCCATAATGTAGGTAGGGTACCCTAGATATATAGGATTTTTCAGCCCTTGTATTTTAGGGCACCTAGACTAGTTTTTGTATTAGGGGTAGTTTTGTAATTTCACATGCACTAAGTGAATATTTGATGTGTGTGGTTGGAAATAAATTTAATTGAATTGGTAGAAACCCAATCCAATTAAATTTTAGAGGGGGAGGTGAGAATTTTCTTACTACACGCCATTGCCACATCATATAGTCACACTTTGTGCATGTCCTTCATGCTTTACATGCCTCATGACACCTAAGCACACTTAGTGGAGAATCTTGGAATTGATCATGGATTAGTGGGCTGAACCATAACTAAAATTCACTAATCAAAATTAGTGAAATTTTGGCTCCAAAGTTTGGCTCCACAAATTCAATTTCAAATTCAAGTGAAATTTGAATTGAAATTCAAATTTCCCTCCAATTTTGTGTGACACTTAGGCTATAAATAGAGGTCATGTGTGTGCATTTTTTTTCAACTTTGATCATTTGAATATTAACTTCAGATTTCAGAGCTCTTTTAGAGCACAAAATTTCGTGCTCTTCTCTCCCTCTCCCTTCATTCATCTCCTTTTTCCTCCAAGCTCTTATCCATGGCCTCCTATGGTGGTGAGATTCTTCTAGACTCGTCTTCTCCTTGAAGTGGCATCTCCTCTCTCTCTTCCTTCTCCATTCCACTGCCATTCATCTTCTAAGAAGCAAAGGAATCCATTGATGAAGAAGATCCTAGGCCTACAAGCTCCAATGGAGCTTACATCATGTGGTATCAAGAGCATCTTCATCTATGTGATGTTCTTTTGCTTGCTCTATCTTTTTGTTTGGTGAATTCTCTTTAATTCCTTGTTCTTCATCTTATTCTCCATGTATATCCTCCATTGTATTGTGGTTTGGTGCTGTTTAGAGTAGATTCAAAAAAAAATAAACCAATTAAATCTTAGATCTACACTTGTTCTTGCATTTCTATGGTTCAAATCTTGTAGATCTACTCTTGAATCATGTTTTTGTGTTGATTTTAGGTTCGATCATTTTTCGTTCATAATATTCTTGTGCTGAAACTGAATCTAAATTTTCTTCCAAAATATTGATTAGAAAAAAAACACAAAAATCTAAGTGTAAATCACTTAATCCATGTTGTCTTAGAGTCATGTTTAGTCATAGTAATTGTCACATTATGTTCTAAGTTTGTGTTGAATTTTTATTTTGTTGATTGAATTCTAGATACATTTGTTCATGTATTCTTGTCGTTCTTAGCCTATCTTTTGAATTTTGAGTCTAATTCATGCATGTTATTTAATTCATAACATGTTCTAAATCAATTCCTAGAAGTAGTCTTGTTGTTGAACTCTTTTTTTTTTGTTTTCTAAGTTTCCTACATGATGCCTTTGATGAAGTTGAGTTGTGGTGATGAGTTGTGGCTGGATTTGTGAATCAAATAAGTCTTAAGCTCTCTTGAATTGTGTTATTCAAGATAATTGAGCTTAATCAAACAACAATTGTAACTATCCAAGCCTTAAGCAACATAAACACCACTCTTGATTTCTAGGTTGAAATTGCTGGTGTTGGCAGCTTGAACATATGAACTTGTATAAATAACTGGGAATTGGTAACTATGTGTTTTGAGCTAAAATATTTACTGAATTTTCTAGACATCTGGACCAAAATTACGAAAAAAGAACCAAGCGATTTGGATTAAAGGAAAAAATAAGAAAAATCACACAAGTTGGCTGAAAAATCAGTGTCCAGGAAAAAAAAGTGAAAGGGAAGTGTGCTTGTTGTTTTGGCTCAAAATTTGTTCTATAATTGGTGCCTATTTTATACCAATCCAAGTTCTGAAACTTCAATTGAAAATTATTGTGAAAACAAGTGCCAAAACTAGAGGTTTCTTGAGTCTTTTTTCATTTTTGTTTTTCTACTCTACTCTAGAGCCATTCTAGGTTTCTCTTTGAGTCCTAGCTTGTTTTTGTGTGCTTTTCATTGCTTTAATTGTTGAATAATCCTTGAAAATTTGTCTTGTTAAAACTCTATTGGTTTATCTTTCATTTCATTTTTTTGGTCTTTGGTTATTGCTTTACTCTTTGTTTCCTTGCTTGTGAGTTGCCATATAGGGAATTGGAAAGGAGGATTGGTGCCATACCTTGAAGAATTTGAGTCAAGAAGCAAGGGGCCAACCACCTTAAGAGCTATTGGACTAAGAAGCACTCCAAATTGAGTGAAACACGAAAGAGAGAATTGCCACCACAATTAAGGACTTTTTTTTTGTAATTTTGTAATTGGCAATTTGCTTTTCTTTCAAATTTTGTAACAAAAAGGCCTTTCATTGGAAGTAAGTTGAGAGCCTCCAATAGGTCACCCTACTTCCATTTATGTGTAATAATTTTAGGCATTTTTCCCTTAGGATAGTGACTGTTTTGTTGGGAACCTTAAATGAGGTCATCCAAACACTCTTAGGATCCGCCTAGTTTGCATTTCTTGCACTTTAACTTCTTGCTTACTTTCATAGCTTATTTCCTCTACTCTCCATTGTCAAACCGCCTAGGTAGCTTGCCTTTTACCAATTAGTTTTTACCTTATCTTTCACACCTCTTTTAGTGTTTATTTTGGCTAGTGTTAACCATAGTTTCTTTTACCTTTTGTTTTCAAACCCCCAACAAGAAAGAACCATAACTTAGGAACCAACATGAGTCTTCATTCTTCATCTAGTGTTAATGGTGAGGGTTCTACTCCTAAAAACCCCTTGTATAAGATATTAGATGAGTTGAGATCCCTTAAGTTGTGGAAAGAAAAACAAGAGAGAAAAGAAAAAGGTAAAAAAAGAGTGAAAGAAATAAGTCAAGATGATAGAGAGAAAATAAGAGAGGAAGAAAGAAGAAAAATAATGAAAGAAATGAAAATATAAAAACATGCCTCATATAGTAGTCATGACTCTTACAAAAGTTTAAGTGAAGAACTTAGCGACAATTATAGAGGGCGCCATAGTTCACATACTAAACATCACTCCCAAAGAAGAGAAAATGATAGAAGGCCTCAAAAGGTTAACATTAGCCTCCTATATTTCCATGGAAAAAGATAATGTTGAGGCCTACTTAGATTGGGAAATGAAGGTTGAACAACTCTTTGCTTGCCATCATACTAGCAAAGAGAGAAAAGTTCAGTTGGATACCCTTAGCTTTGAAGGGTATGCCCTCTAATGGTGGACTTCCCTTGTTAGGGAACGAAGGATTCGTGGGGATCCTCCACTAGAGTATTGGAATGATCTTAAGAGTGCCCTTAGGAAGAGGCACATTCCCTCCTACTATGAAAGGGAGCTTATGGACAAGCTCCAAAGACTTAGACAAGGGAGTATGAGTCTTGAAGAATATAGACAACAAATGGAACTACTCCTTTTAAGAGCTGGACTTAGGGAGGAGGAAAGAACAAGCATAGCTAGGTTCCTTATTGGGCTTAATATGGAAGTGAGGGATAAGGCTGAACTCCTTCCATATAGGGACCTAGATGAGCTAGTCCAACTTTGTATAAGAGTGGAGCAACAACTTAAAAGAAAGCCTTCTTCAAAATCTTATGGCTCTTACTCTTATCCAAGGAAGGACCAAGCCCATGGAATTTTAGGGGCTGCACCTTCAAAACCCAAGGAAGATAAGGGTAAGACCATTGAGAAATACACCCCTAAGACTAGTTCCCAAGAAAGGACTAGCAACATTAAATGCTTCAAATGTCTTGGGAGAGGTCACATTGCCTCTCAATGCCCCACAAACAAATCCATGATCATGAGGGGTCAAGACATTTATAGTAGTCAAGAGGAGACTACTTCTTGCCCTTCCTCTAGTGGAAGTAAAGAGTCTAATGAGGAAGTCTACCCCTATGAAGAAGGTGACCTCTTAATAGTTAGAAGGCTCCTTGGAGGTCAATCTTGTGATCTATCTCAATCCCAAAGAGATAACATCTTTCATACAAGATGCAAAATTTTAGATAAAACTTGTTCTCTCATTGTGGATAGTGGATCTTGTTGCAATTGTTGTAGCACAAGATTAGTTTCCAAGTTGAACCTCACTATCATTCCCTACCCAAAACCTTGTAAACTTCAATGGCTCAATAAGCAAGGGGAAATGATAGTTAACCAACAAGTGAAGGTACCTTTCTCCATTGGGACATATAAGGATGAAGTTAATTGTGATATAGTTCCCATGGAGGCAGGACATATTATTTTAGGAAGGCCATGGCAATTTGATAGGAAGATCATTTACAATGGCCTAACTAATGAAATTACCCTCACCCATCTTGGCACTAAATTTGTGTTGCATGCTTAAACACCTTCACAGGTGGCCAAAGATCAACTAACTATGAAAGATAAGAGGGATGAGGAGGAAAAACTAGAAAAACAAAAGAAAAAGAAGGATAGTAAGGCTTTGTCTTCAAAGGCCAAGGGGAAGGAAAATGAGGAAAAGGATTCCTCTAAGAAGATTGTTAAGAAGGAAAATCATTTTACAACAAAAGGTTATATTAAAAGGGCACTCCTTCTTAAACAATCTTTCTACCTTCTCCTATCAAGGGAAACATCTCTTATCACCGCCATACCTCTTGAGCTTGAGGTTATTCCTCAAGTAAAGGAGTTGTTGGATGAGGGTTTGGTTTGCAATAGCTTAAATCCTTGTGCTTTGTTGGTGCCTAAAATAGGTATTATTAGGCACCAAATCCCTATGATAGGTGGTATGATGAATTTGTTGAGTGGTGCAACACTTTTTTGTAAAATCACTCATGCACCCAACATCTTCATGATTTGTGTACATAGGGACTCATTAGGCAAGTTTGTTCTTATTTTTTATTTCAATGCAAACCTAGGTGCTCATGTGGGACGCCTTAGGTTTGTTGTAATTTTTTGTAGGAATAATCAACATGAAAATAAAGAAAAAGGTATATTTTATTCCATTACTTTCCTTAACTTTTTAAATAGTGATGAAGGGCTTCCCACGGACCCTAAGAGAATAAAGGTCATTCTTGAGTGGCCTACTCCAACAAGTATAAGGGAAATTTGGGGCTTCAATATCTTGACAAACTTTTACAAAAGGTTTGTCCCATATTTTTCTATACTTGTAGCACCACTCATTGAGTTGGTGAGGAACTATATTCTCTCATGGGAAGATGGCCAAGAAAGGGGTTTTCAGACCTTATCGTACTCTAACATACCCAACATCACTGATACATATGTTTTTATTCTTTTTACAGGTGTTGAGGAAAGAATCCATGAGTATCAAGAACCTCTGGATTTGAGGTCAAATCCTTTTCAAGGGGGAGGGAATGATGCAATCCTATCCCCCAAGGGCATTGGATAGAAGACTCTAAGAAGATTGGGCCAAAGATGCAAGAGTGTAGATTTCGGGCCCATGGGCTAAGTATGAGCCCACTTATCTTTGTACATATTAGATTAAGGTTTATTTAATTTTGGGCCTTGTATTTAGGGCTTCATAATGTAGGTAGGGTACCCAAGAAATATAGGATTTGTCAGCCCTTGTATTTTAGGGCACCTAGACTAGTTTTTGTATTAGGGGTAGTTTTGTAATTTCACATGCACTAAGTGAATATTTGATGTGTGTGGTTGGAAATAAATTTAATTGAATTGGTAGAATCCCAATCCAATTAAATTTTAGAGGGGGAGGTGAGCATTTGCTTACTACACCCTATTGCCACATCATATAGTCACACTTTGTGCATGTCCTTCATGCTTTACATGCCTCATGACACCTAAGCACACTTAGTGGAGAATCTTGGAATTGATCTTGGATTAGTAGGCTGAACGATAACTAAAATTCATTAATCATAATTAGTGAAATTTTGGCTCCAAAGTTTGGCTCAACAATTTTAATTTCAAATTCAAGTGAAATTTGAATTGAAATTCAAATTTCCCTCCAATTTTGTGTGACACTTAGGCTATAAATAGAGGTCATGTGTGTGCATTTTTTTTCAACTTTGATCATTTGAATATTAACTTCAGATTTCAGAGCTCTTTTAGAGCACAAAATTTCGTGCTCTTCTCTCCCTCTCCCTTCATTCATCTCCTTCTTCCTCCAAGTTCTTATCCATGGCCTCCTATGGTGGTGAGCTTCTTCTAAACTCATGTTCTCCTTGAAGTGGCGTCTCCTCTCTCTCTTCCTTCTCCATTCCGCTGCCATTCATCTTCCAAGAAGCAAAGGAATCCATTGATGAAGAAGATCATAGGCCTACAAGCTCCAATGGAGCTTACATCACTTATGATTCTTTTCATGTCAACACAAGTTTCCACCAAAGGCTCCTCATTTGTAGCTCTCTCCCTTTGCAATTTATTCCACAACACAAGAGCATAATCTGAGAATTCGCGGCTGCTAGCTTCAATTTTGGGCCTCCTCATAGGTGTTGCATGAGAAGATATGCTCTATCTTGAGCTCCCACTCCAAATATGCCTCTGGATCACTTTTTCCTTTAAAGGGAGGAATGTTGAGCTTGACTCCTTCAATTCGGTTTGGCCTTGGACCACCACCATTTCCTCCTTCCCTTTCTTCCTCATGACGTTCACGATTCTCTAATCGCTCAATTCTTTCATACAACACCTTGTTGTTCTCTCTCAATAGTCTTTGCATTTGAGCATTGAGAGCATCCAACAAGAATCTTTGTGCCCCATCCAATTGATGTTCACCACCACCTAACATATTCAAAATAAAAATAATAATAGTTATAAAAAAAATAGAACCTCTCCACACTCAAGTGTATCTCTCAAATATGGCTTTTTTTTCAATTTTGCGCACTCTTTCCTTTTTCCACTCTAGAATTCTCCTTGATTTCTAAAGCAATTCAAGAGAAAGTTTACACAAAGTTTAACCACCAATTTGTTACAATCAAAAGGCTTAGGGTTAGGCTAACAAAGGCTTAGAACAAGGACAAAAATTCCAGCAACTACAGAATGGGATTTTTTGAAGGAATTAAACTTCAGAATTTGGTAATCCAAACCTTCTAACAACCAATTATATTACCTTCAAGAAGTTTTGAAAGCTATTATAGCATGAACCATTCAGCCCAAATAATTTTTTTTTTAAGTTTTTGCCTTTTTTTTAAACAAGAAATTATAGGCCTAATTTTTTCAATGGTTCAGCCTCAATAAAAAAATAGCATGAACAAGGTAATATAAAATGGTAAAGAAAAAATTAGAAGGATGTTACCAAGAAATTTCAGCCCAAGCAGTCTTGAAAACCCTTGAACCTGAGCTCTGATAACCAAAATGATGTAAAGTCATTAGCATAAGGGTGGAGGATGAATCTTCAAAGGTTTTTTTTTTTGTACTTGTATGAAAAATAAAAAAATGGACTGGATAAGGAGAGAGAAAGTGGCGAAATTATGGAGGGCTGAATGGAATTCAAAGTACGAATGTGTTTGGATGGAGAATGATGGTTTAGAATGATGAAGAAGGAGAATGAAGAAGGTGGTTGGAAGAATCACTCATCCAGAATTGGTATCACACACAAGGTGGTGTTCCTTGATAAACCAATTTCTTGAATCACTCAAGTAACTAAGGAGATCCACTCTCACACTTTAGAAGGTGATTAAAACTCAATTCAAGGTTTGTTGTCTCTCCCCTTTTTTTATTAGAAAATGTGCAGCCCATAAATAGGAATGGCATCAAGTTGGTTACTACAGTGAGAAGATGAAATGATCACCAATAACAACAATTGATGGTGTCATTATACCAAATTAAAACTATAATTAAGATAATAACAATAATTGATGGTATCATTATACCTAATTAAAACTAGAATTAAGACACAAAAACATGTGGAAAATTATGCAACTCCTGGTCAGCCAAGAGGCCGCCACAAGCCTAGAGTTTCCACCTAATTAAACCTTAATTTCTTCAAATTAAAACAAGTCTGTAGGTAGTGCAAATCCAAAGAGAATTGACAGCCACTTGAACACAAGTTTGGGCCTTTATTTCAACTAACAAAATGCTAATAAAATCACTCAACAAAGGTGGCGCCCTCTACCCTTCTTGGAACATGGTGCAATTGACAATCTGAAGCTTCTCCACTTGTAACTTGGGCCTAAATTCAAATAGCATGGTTAACACTTGTTTAAGAGCTTCGTTGGCCTTCTTTGTTCTAGCCCTTGTCATAGGTCCTCCAAGTCCTTCTTAAGGTTCCTTGCCCTTAGTCCTTGCCATGTCATCATCACGTCTAATGATCCTTTATAGGGGATTGGAGGTCCTATGACAAGGTCCAAGAGGATGAAGCAAGCATTACAATGCCTGATTCTAAAGATAAAAAAGGAAGAAGACCAATGTGAATTAAGGGTTGCACCTAATTGGGTCATTCTCCTACAAATTGATGAAGATGTTTTGAGGCCAATTTGAAGAATCACTTTGGGAAGCCAATTTACAAGACAAGAAGCATCCATGGGTTGAGTTGATCAAATTTGGTGGACTATTAATATTGAGCTGATTAGATAATAATTAAGCCCAACATGCTCATAAATTTTAGTCAACTTTTGCAATAGGATTTATTTTCATTTTTTAATTGTATTTTGGGTCTATTTTTGGACTTGTAATGGGCTAACATGACCTTTTATTTTTATTTTAAAGTCTTTTAATTATTAGAATAGTTATTGGACATTGGGCCTAAAGTAGGATTATTAGTAGGAGTATAAATAGACTTATTAAACACTTGGAGAATTGGAAGATTAATGCAATTTGAGAGTTTCTCTACTATGAGAGCTTTTCTTTTGTTCTTTGGTTAAGAACTGATAGTGTTAGTTCGACTAGCAGGTCACGGTTAGGGTCAAGACAATCCTAAGCAATCTCCTATCACGAGGGTTACAAACCCATCATGAGGGTGCACAAATCGAAATGTCACCCCTGGGTATTTTATTTCGCCATCGTTTGAGTTTTTGAACCCATATGAAGAGACATGTATGTCTTAATCTTAAATAGAGTGTCACGTGTCATCATTACAAGAAGCGTCTAGAATGTTGCATTCTTAAACCAATATACAGGACCTATCTTGTTTGAAAAGTCACCCTTGTTTGAATTCTTACTTCATATCGGTTGACTGAGGTCACAATGGTTGACCATATGACTTACCATTTCGACCGAGGTCACTACGATTGGTGACACATGGAATTACCCAAACTTGAGTCACAACCATAGGCTTTTCCAAAATATAACATATCTTTATTTCCTAATATGTCTTCAAGACAGGTCAGCTATCGTTCGTGTCGCAACAACATGTCGACCTTGGCACAAATTATACCATTAAATGTTTATGTCCGTAATGACATCATCAATGTCAAGCTCTTTTGCCTATCTTAGTCTCAGAGCTTAGCGGGCTTCTATACTATATGGGACCTATAGTAGATCAGACTCGGGGAGCCGACCTCCATGATCTCATACTGACCTTAGTGGGCATCATGATCAGTTACTGGGTTGGTTTCCATCGTTCACTACTAATAGGTGAAGAGCAACATAAGTAGGTAACATTCTACCCACTAGCTTGAGTGTCAAAATCCCTTTTCAGATACTCACCCCACCACTAGAGAATGAGCTTACCATAAGAGAGGATATATACCAACAGATCGAGAAACATAGAATCTGGTAAGAACAAATACATATATTAGAAAATTGATTTTCACATTTAAAGTTGTTTGTAGATGTCTTTTGCATTTTAATTTACCAAAATGGCAATGTGTAATATTCCAAGAGCCTCGGTGATTATGGAATTAGCTAGTTAGTTACCAAATTAATAACACTTCTAGTATGAACCAACATCATTAAATACTAACCAATATAATAACACTTATATATTATGAACCAAACAATAGCACATTTTAATTTTTTTGGTAAATAACAATAACACAAATATATTAACCAATATAATAACACTTATATTATGAACCAAGCAATGACACTTATACACTAACCAACCAATCACTACTACAAAAAGAAGTTTTAACATCGGCCTATTAACATCAATTTTAGACAAAACCGATGTTAAGTTAAATGTGGTGGCATATTTGTAAATAAAGTATACTTCTTAACATAGGTTTTTCAAAAAACCGATGTTAATGCATACATGTTAGCATCGGTTTTTCAAAAACTGATGTTAACTAAACCGATGTTAACGTATAATATGTTAACATCGGTTTTTCTCAGAAAACCGATGTTAACTTTAACATCTATGGATTAACATCGGTTTTTTTTTGAAGAAAACCGATGTTGTACTTATAATTTAAAATATGAGAATGCGAGCCCTACTACTTTCCTCGCGGTCTATTTTTCTTCTTCTTCCTCGCTCTCTCTTTTTCTTCTTCTTCCTCGCTTCTTCTTCTTCGTGACCTCACAGTACAGGCTTTTGTAACTGCATGTTACCCAGGTATAGGCTCATAGTACAGGGTTTTGTTCTTCGCGACCTCACGGTATAGGGTTTTCTTCTTCTTCTTGTTCCTATTGTTATTTGTTTGTTTGTTTGTTTCTTCTCCTTTTCTTCTTCTTTGTAACTGCATGTTACCCAAGTGGTCACTACAAGGAGGTTCGTGCTTCCAAGTTGCAAGGTGCTCAAGGTGGTGACTTTTGGTCCGTTGGTGTTCGCAAGGTGCTTCGTGCTCCCAAGGTGCCTATTTGATAATTTTGGTTATATCTGGTTTATGAGTATGGTTATGTAAATATTGTTATTTTGCTAGACGCGTATAATTATGATTAGAACTTTTTTGGTTTACGAGTATGATTAGAACTTTTTCGTTTGTTCGTTTGTTATCTTGTCTGAATGAGAATTGTGATTTCTAGAGGGGTAGATTGCTACTGGGCTTTGTTTGAGGGGTAGACTTATTAGGTTGCTTTTGTGTTAGAAAATAATAGTCACCCCCACTAGAGAATGGGTTGATTGGTAGTGGTCTTTGTTTGAGGGGTAGACACAGACATTGGCTTTGCATGATGAACAAAATTTGAGTTAGGCTTGTTTATGGTTGGACTTTGGTATTGTTGAGGGTTGAAGTCAGATAAGTTGTTGTTTGGTGGACCTCAACTACTGGGACTCTATTAGTACTCTTGTTGGGGAAGTGGTTCTAGGCTATTGTTTCCCCCTTTTGGTTGCCACTAGTGTTGTTCCTCTCAATAGGGAGTTATGGATTGACGGGTACTTCTCAATTATTGTTGAGATTTTTGGATGAGTGTGGTTGAGGTGGTGGCTTCAAGCTACAGCTGTAATGTCAAACATGGAAATGTTTATTGCCGAAATGGGCAGTGACTCATTCCAGCTTCTAGGGATGGTAGAGAGGGGCATGTTACTTGAGTTCTTCAGCAAGAGGTCATGTTATGGAACCCCATATACTTGAATAGAATGAATATAGACAACATTGAATGTGCTATAAACAAAAGTCCTCCCAAAATTTACTTGGAGTAGTAAAATTCACTTAGAGTTTGTTAATCACTTAATTTATTATGGTTACTTGTTAGTGCTTATTAGTTAATATAGATAGGTGCAGTGAATTCTAAAACTACATGGTTGGTCTTCTACTTATTTGCATATGAAATTTGAAAACTTGGCTGCGGGAAATCTAAAAGTTTGATGTCAACATCAGAAGCAATGACATAATAAATTACTAAAGCAATATATTAAATATCCTCCCGTGTGAAGATGTGTACTAGAATTGATTGACAATGGGATAGTCATTATCTGATGTTAACCAAATTGTAGCATATAATTTGTTGTACTCAAATGAATTCAATCCACTTTCAATAGTTTCAATAATTTAAATGAAGGAAATAATCATGAATAGCCAGTTGCCATCAGGTATGAAAAGAATCACAAATCTAATACATTTGGAATTTTTTTTTTGTTTTTTCAAAAACCTCTTTAGTAATAATGGTCTCTGATTACCATCAGCTCTCTTAATTTCCAATGTTGCTTTCTAATAGAATCGAGTACCTTGCAATGCATATGCAATTAAATCATCAAACCCAATAGCAATTCGCTCTATAAACCAATTTGGTGGCAAATATATTATCTTAAATTTCTTCACAATGTTGTAGCATTGTCAACTAAGACAAACAAGATCTGCATATTAGAATTTAAATAGGCAACAATACCCTTAAGCATGCATAGCCTCACAAGTCATATCATATGTATAAAGTATAATCTTATCAAATCTTTCAGCAACATATCCAAAAAATTCAACAACAAATATTAACAGGGATTTAGCCACTTTCTAGCAGGTGACAAGATTAATTATTATGTTCTACATGTAACAAAGCTCATCCCTTTTTTAGTTTTTCTTGTATAGATTGAACTGAACATGAGTCCAAAGCTATTGTTTGACACTGTAAATTTTAGTTTTGATAATAGATTGTTTCCTTCTTTAAAAGCAATTAATTACTTAATTTTTTAAGGATGAGCTAACTGTATGTACCCCATTGATCTCCAGTTGGTACGCTATTGGGGGATTAATGTGCAACTTCTTCATTGGAGACTGGGAAGAAAAATGATTAATTAAGTTGGTGCTCTTGTTTTTTTTTTTTAATTCTGACTCTAAAGTTCGACGTGGCTGCTCTTAAGATTAAGAAGCTCATGGGCATGGTTGCTCTAGTAAATTTGGGATATATGTTACTTACAAGCATTGGCCTATACTTAGCCAATTCTGCTGCACACACATTCATGGTGCAAGTAGTGTGCTTGTGCCTCTTTTATTTTACAATCAAGGAAGAATAACATAGGGAAGGCAAAGGGTTGTGATTATGTTGTGTGTGTGTGTGTGTGTGCCTATTTTTTTGTCACTACTTCTGATGCTCAATATGATTGAAAGAAATGAAGCATAACTAACTTTTTTTTTCTTAATTCTTTTTTCTTTGCTTAATTCTTTTTAGTTTTGGACGCTAAAATAAGATTGAAATACATGTATATATTAGTTTTATATCTTTTGTTAAAATCAAGCATTTTGTGTTGCCTAATGCTCATGCAAATTATTTACCATATTTAGTAAAATTGAAGAAAAGATATACAATGGAAATCTCTTAGTCTTTTAAGTAATAAAACTAATGGAGTCTAACAGTTATTATAAGTTAAGGGATAAAACTAAATAATCACTTAAATTCAAGGGACTTTAAAAATTACTTTTCAATCTAAGGGAGCAAAAGAGTCTAACTTTGTTTACTACATCAACAAGGAGTCTAACTTTGCTTCTAGGTTTCATACTTGGTCTTAATTTTGACAGCATTAGTTATATTTTGACACTATATCACCATTTTAGTCATAACTTAAGCTATAGATCTCTAATTATGACGTTCTTTATATGCTAGGAAAGTTAATAAAGATATCTACAAACTTTGTAAAAAGGATGAATTCGGGAATTTCGGTGTTAAAATTCAGTTTTAGAGTTAGACCAGAAGTATTGGGCGAGAATGCATGACATACCTTTTGTCTTTTGAGCATATATCATTAAATTCGATGCCAAGTTAGGAAAATGAGATATCGTTGAAAAGCTTATTCCATGGGCTTATAGTTGGGACAAGTGTAATCTTCGGATTAGGAGATAATTAGTTATAAAAGAGGAAAAACATAGTGCAAAAATAGACTAGGACCATTTGTGTAGTTGTGACCTTTCAGATTCAAGGTTTCCTCCCCTTGTTTGTGTTTTATGCATTTTTAGTTTCTCCATTGGTGATTGCTATAGAAGGCTAATGATTTGGATTTTCAGACTTGTTCTTAATTCTATTTTGGATTCAAATTTCCCCTTCTTTTCCAAATATGTTTACAAGCATGTTTATGAATGAACTAGATCTTATTAGGTTTTAGAATTTATTTTAGAAGCTACACTAATGAATTTGTGGTCTAATTAAATTGGATAATTCTTAAATCAATTGGACCTAAACATTGGTGTTGCAATTGGAAATTGGCGTTGTCGTTCACTGATTGAATCAAAGGATGTTTTCCAGTAGAAAATTGAACCATAAACTACATGATTGGATCTAGAATCAGTATAGTGATTTGTGATGAATCCTACCATGTGTGTGAATTTCTTAAGTCGAGCTTCATACCAATTAAATTTTTATTCAAGTTTGGTGAATTTTTTTATCTCCTCATAATGATCAAAACACCCTTTTCTAACTCTCCTAACTTAATTAAGAAACGACCATAATACCCTCCTTTTTTCTTCAGCCTTTAATTCAAAGCATTGAATCATACCAGGAAGGGTGGTGTGAGCAACCTTTAGTGCTAGTGAAGCTCCAGGACACCCTCTTCTTCCACTCCCCAAAGGCAAAAGTTGATAATGTTGTCCCCTGACCCCAACTTGACCCATTTTTCCACTCTCATGATCATTGCTAAGAAACCTTTCAGGCCTAAACTCAAGAGGGTTATCCCAGTGCTTTGGATCCCTACCAATAGCCCACACATTAGTGAAAACCTGAGTCTTTGCTGGAATGTCATATCCAGCAATGGTGTCTCACCCAATATAGTGATGTACAAGAAAATGAAGACCAACATTTAGCAACTATTAGATCCAAAAGCCTAAGAATGGAATCATGCCTAAAAATGATAGTGTCGCAACCTACCCTTCGGCGAGAGGATGAAGTAAGACTCACGGGTGCATCTTCCAAGAAAGGAAAATGCGCGGAGTCGCCACCAACGTTTATTCGAGGAAAACATCGGAAAAAACCGGAAAGGTGTGGTCTACGAACTTTAAGTGTGAAAGGTTCGGGAGTTGTTTTCACGCACAGGGAAGGTATTAGCACCCCATGCGTCCGTCACAAAGGACGACAACCTTTAATCAAGTGTGCAAATATGACTTCAATTTGTTTTATTTTCTCTTTTACGCTTTTTATGTCTTTTTATGCCTTTTTATATTTTTTATCATTTTGTGGTTGACGAGGGTGTTTCCCTTGCTCCTACGTATTCCTCAATTGTGGTAAGGAAATCAGACCTACGTAGTTCTTCGAGAATTAAACATTGGTTAAGTTGTTTTTATCTTTTTTGCAAGATATATTGTGATCAAACAAAAAGTCGTTTAAGGCGTTGGACCATTTAAACGATCTTTTGATTGTTTTGAAAGGAGAGAAAACATTAAGGCATTGGACCATTAATGATCTCTTGGTTGTTTTAAAGAAGTGACAAAGTTATGTGTTGATTTTAGGCTTTCGAAATTCCACGTTTAACCAATAAAAGCAAAGAGGACCATTTAAGGCGTTGGACCTTAAAATGGTTTTTAGGTGATTTTTATGGACAAAGCTTGATTTGTGAGTTTGATTTTAGCCTTAGTTTCACTTTGGTTATTAGTCAATTCAATTAAGAAAAATCCCAAAGAAAAGCGTCCGATTGATTTTTTTGATTATTTTATTCAAAGATATTTTTGATTATTTTATTATTATTTTGCCTCTTTTGGTTTTAAACGTGGTTACGACGTGAAAGACTGGTTGGATTTTATTCTAACAGAGATTAAAGGATATTACAACTCAAATGATCGGTGGAAATTCATGTTATTATTGATTAGGCGAGAAAACAGCTTAAATAAAATGGTTAAAGCATGTCACAAGGGGGTACGGAAAGCAAACGAAATAAAAATAAAAGCATGCGAAACAAGTAGGGACCACTAAGGGTACATAGAAGGAATTGAAAGGTTCGATTTCGGGAACTTACCGGTTGAAGACCGAAGAATGACGAAGAACGAACGAAGAACGACGAAGAACGATGAAGAACGATGGGAAATCTTCACGAAATCGCTCATGGAAACGTCTCGGAAGCGTTACGGAAGTGCCTCGGCTTGGATTTTCTTCACGGAAATAATTTTTCTCACTAATTTCAAGTGAGTCCTAAACACCAGGAGGGCTGAACCGAATTTACTCTACCCTTTTTCCCCTATTTATAGGGGAAAAGAGGCAGGTGGTTGCCGCCCAGCTCGCCCAGGCGAGCTCAGCTCGCCCAGGTGAGCTGCATTGCTTCCACCAGAAGGCACCGTCTTCTGTTGGAACACCCTGGAAGGTCCAAGTGGGCCTGGTTGCTATTTGAACACCCTTTTGCTTTTTTTTGCTGATTCTTTTTCCGTAACGTTACAGAACTTTACGGATTACGTAACAATACTTGTTTTCTTTCCGTAATGTTGCAAAACTTTACGGATTACGCAACCATCCCCTCTTTGACTTCTGAAATGTTACAGAACTTTATGGATTGCCTAACGATGGGTGTTAGGTACCCCGAAGTAGTCAAGCGAAGGTTGCATGCCACCAAACAAATGGTCCCCAGACGAAATTAGGGTATGACAGTTGCCCCTCTTTACTTATCTTTTATTGGAGATAAAAGCGAAGTAAAGATAAGACACTAATTTCGTTGGAGCGAAACATCATTCAGCTGGTCAATATCCCCACCAGCGGAACCTGTCATTCAGAAAGAAAGGAAAAGGCATCAGAAGCGCCAACAAACTTTAGTGTCTTGAAAATGACAAAGTTGGATAACTACGACACTTCCCTATGTCATTACACTCGATCGTCCCTGCCCAGCAGAGAAGGATCTCGCGTGTCGTTGGGCTTGAATGTTTCTGGATGACAAGAGTAAAAACCTGCAAAAATTTTGAAAATGATCAGCACCGAACGACCAACATCATCCTGATACCGTCGAATTTGTTCCCCTCGGTTGACGAAAGGCGCGGATGACCATAAGGTATCTTCGCCTGCCACCTGACTCGCTATCCCTGGATGGAAAAAGGTGCAGAAGACGATGTCGGTCTCTTCGCGTCAACGGGCTCGTTTGCCCCTGGTTGATGAAAGGTGCGGGTAACCATAAGGTAACCCCGCACGTCACCTGACTTCACGGGTCAGGATGACAGAAGGTGCAGGAGACGATGTTAGTCTCTTCGTGTCAACAGGCTCGTTTGGCCCTGGTCGATGAAAGGTACGGGTAACCATAAGGTAACCTCGCATGTCCCCTGACTTCACGGGTTAGGATGACAAAAGGTGCAGAAGACGATGTTAGTCTCTACACGCTATCGTGCTCTAGTCTAACGGATAGCGAAATAATGTTTATATGGATAACCACATAGGTATTTTCGCCTGCCCCCTAACTTCACGGGTTAATATTGACAGAGATTGATGGTGCGCGATAGATGATGTAAGTCTTCGTGTGTCAACGGGCTCAAACCGCGATTGACAAAGGGTGCAGAAGACGGCGTTAGTCTCTACGTGTCAACAGGCTCGGACCGCGATTGAAAAAGGGTGCAGAAGACGACGTTAGTCTCTGCGTGTCAATGGGCTCGGACCGCGATTGACAAAGGGTGAAGAAGACGACGTTAGTCTCTGCGTGCTATCATGCTCTGGGTCTGATGGATAGCAAAAGAAAGTTTACACGGATAACCACTTGGGTATTTCTGCCTGCCCCCTAACTTCACGAGTTAGTATTGACAGAGATTGATGGTGTGTGGTAGACGACGTAAGTCTCCGCGTGTCAACGGCCTCAGACCGCGATTGACAAAGGGTGCAAAAGACGATGTTAGTCTCTGCGTGTCAACGGGCTCGGACCGCAATTGACAAAGGGTGCAGAAGACGATGTTAGTCTTTGCGTGTCAACGGGCTCGTACCGCGATTGACAAAGGGTGCAGAAGACGACGTTAGTCTCTGCGTGCTATCGTGCTCTAGGTCTGATGGATAGCAAAAGAAAATTTACACGGATAACCACTTGGGTATTTCCGCTTGCCCCCTAACTTCACGGGTTAGTATTGACAGAGATTGACTGTGCATAAGAAGACGTAAATCTCCGCACGTCACCTAACTTCAAAATCAGTGTGACAGAAATTGTGGGGCGACCGACAAAAGCGAGGCTCTTGCTCCTACGTATCCTCAATTTGTGATGAGGAACTCAGACCTACGTAGTTCTTGATAACTGTGAGACTAAAATAGTCTTGGTGTTTTTTCACTAAAATGCGAACATGCTTTAGTAAAGAAACAAAACTTCCAACTGATTAGAGCAACATATGTTTTTTTTATGAAAAACAATGTGTCTATTGGGGAAGGAGAGTATGTTGATGAAATTTTCTCATAACCATAAATGAGATTTTGGATGTTAGCATTTCGTTTCTAAATGACCATTTAGAGGAAACACTAGGTCCAACAAAAATAGAAGAAAATCACTCAAAGTGTATTAATCTCACACAGGTAAGTGTTTCATCCTAATTCCAAACCATAGATATGTCATGACTTGATTTTGCAAATCATTTCCTATCAAATCAAAGATTACATGCATGATCATGGATCAATAGGACTTCTTCTTGGGAATGGGTTTTTTGGTGGGAAATTTGGCTTTGAGTGTTTTTGGCCTTTTCCTTTTCTGTTTTTGTTTAGTGTGAGGCGAACAAGTCACCGACGCACAGGATTTTGGTTGGCAATCAAAGGGAGAGGACCACTTTAGGTCGTGGTTTCCTTTCTTTTCTTGTTTACTTGGTGATAATTCAGATATTGTCTGGTCCAAAGACTTTTCTGCATATTTCTTTTTCTTCCAATGCTTGATCGGCACTTTTCTTTCTTTTTTGCTTTCTCCCCCTCTTTTGATTGGGAATTTTCTTTCTTTTTTTGCTTTCTCCCACTCTTTGATTGGGAATTTTCCTTCTTTGTTTTCTTCCGAGGGCAAGGATTGACATTCTCACCTTGGGTCAAGGTATATGGTAAGTTGGAATTTTGGCTCGAGGCTTGTAGAACGGTTGGACATGGTATATCTCAGGGTTTGGCCAGCGGTTTGGGGATAAAGGGGATGTCCCACATAATTTCCTTGATACACATGCAACAATGATGATTAGGAAATCTTATGCAAAACTGGTCATGCATGCACCCATGTGGATACTCAAGCATCAAGTTTTTATGGTCATGTGACACTAGGGCTCAGGATTCATTTTCCCTATTTAAGTCAACCTAGTGTTTCCAAAATATGTTCTTTTATCATTTCATGCATTCTTCAGAGTCCATTTTGGGCGTTCGGGAAAATTTTCAAAAACTGGACATGATCAGTGAATTTTTTTTCAAAGAAAAGCTGGAAGTTATTTCTTTACAAAAGCATGTTGGCTTTTCAGCTAGACAACTTATTTTTCTTTTTCTCTCTTTTTTCTTCTTTTTTCTTTTTTATTAAGTTATTATCATTTGTTTATTTCTTTTCTCTCTCTCTCTCTCCACTTTTTTTTTGAAAAGGTCGTGTGGATGAGGGCGCACACTGCCTACTCACGTCTAACCATAAGGTAAACGGAAAAAACACGCAATGGTAAGTCGCAGTAAAAACAATGACGAAATAACTGAGAGCCATAACGCCAAACTCTAGCAGAAATAGAAACAACAACTGAAAACAGTTATGTTAATAACAACATAAATAATAACCGAAAGCAGTAATGTTAATAAAAACCGTGTGGCGACCTTGGTCACGTGGCTCCGCTCCCTCCCAAGAAACCGAGTAGGTCAGTCATATCCTCATCCATATGGGATTCGTCTGCCTCACCGAGGGATCCTGCAGGCTCCTCCCTAACCTGGGCATCGTGCCAGTCTCCAGGCCATGCGACCTCATCCCCAAACTGCTCCAGAGTAGGGCATACAAAAGGGGCGGAACCCTGCCCTTGCTAACTAAGGCTGAACCGGTAGAGACACTCATGTATCTGCACCTGCCCACGGTGGTTGGTTGCCTGCTGGCGAACCAAATGCTGTAGATAACACTCCACGCCCAGTGACCCAGCTGGATCTGCCTGCCGAGGTGGTGGCGGTGCGTCTGCGGCCTGATGTGCATCACCCTGCGCCTGCCTAAGCGTGCAGTACTTCTCGATGAAGGCTCGGGTGATCAGCGGTCGGATTACTTTACTGGGGGAGACGAGAACTCCGTAGGACTGGCAGAGGCCCATGTGGATGCTCATTCGTGTCAGGATGGCATACACCAACTGGCAGAGGGAGGTCGGAGTTGTGATCGCTAGGCAAGACATTGCTGAGCAGCAATGTCATCTATGTCTGGGTCAAAGTGGTCATGCTGGTGCGCATGATCCGCACTCGCCTCCCTGCAGCGGTCCAGGCGAAATCCTGCCCCGGTATGCACAACAGCTGGGCGATGGCTTCCTCATCGAAACCGTCGGCCCGGTTCCTCCTCTGGCTGAACTCGCACTGCTGGCATTCCTCCAAAACTAGCGGTTCACCCAAGAACTGGCTGAGGGCATCTGCGTCAAAGGGAATCCACTGACCCCTTACCCATGAAAGCATGTCCCGAACTCCCTCCTCCGTGGGCCAAGCATTAGCATAGAACTCTAGGACTATCTCAGGGTCAAACTTGGCCATGGGAGTCACTAGCGGTGTCCAACGTCTGCGAGGTATCTCCTCCTGAAAGTCCGTATACTCATCCTCCCTGAGTTGGACATGCCTCTCCTTGTGGAACGACCATCCCCTGATGGCCTCGAAGCGCTGTTGGTGCTCGGCACTCCGGAAACGATGACTATCAAACTCTGGGGTGGCACTGGATCCTTCTCCTGTGGCGTCTCTTCTAGACCTCCTTGTGGAGAGTTTCTTCGGAGCCATTTCTTGTATGGAGTGGCAACGACACTAAAATGGAAGCAAAAAAAGCACACAAGGGTGGCCTAGGGTCAGAAAAATCTAGCAATCCTGTGAGTGCAGTGTTCTTAAGTGAGGGGGAGAAGTTGCTTGGGTGAAAACTGCACTCCCCCTCTCTTTTTCAATCATTTCGTGTAGGGGGTGCTCGCCCAGGCGAGCTAACCCTGCATTTTTGTTTTTTTTTTAAATAAACAAAGATACACGCTCTCTATGGGTCGGCGTTCGCTTACTCGAACCCCCTAGGGTAAATTAGCATCCGACCATCACCTTAAAGAAACAACAGCAATAATAAGTAGGAATTTAAAGGATACTAGGCTGCCTCCCAGTAGCGCTCCTCGTTTATCCGGAGCTGGACATGGGACGACAATCCGTTGATCATGGGCCTATCCTTCACTCGTGCCCGTCCCTAAGTACCTGAAAGCAGGAAATGACATTGCGCAGCACATCGTGGCCGCGTTACCGCTTACCTCAATTCGTCTCTGTCTCTGGATTTGGCTCGGTGTCTAACTATTGCCTTAAACGACCCTGCCCCTGTAACAAGATAACAAATATGCATGTGTATGCATATGCATGAGCGTTTTCAAATGCAATAATCTTTTAGCAAAAGCTTGTCGGGTTCAATTTCTATTAAGTGCTTGGGGCATCCCATGGACTGAGCGAAAAGGCTCAGGTTACTACACACCTTTTAAAGCACAAAGCGAGGATCGGAACCTCAATCCTACGTTCTTTTTAAAAGACTGCGATGAGAGAGAATTACAGAGGACAGGAATCCCTGTGGGAAACCAAGAAGAACACACAAAAATAAAAACATGCAGCGACTTCCTCAATTGCCCCAGATCTTAAGTGTAGTATCGCTTGACAACGTCGAAGTTCACGGGTGAAGGTAGCTCCTCGTCATCCATGTTGGCGAGCACTAGGGCCCCTCCGGAGAAAGACCTTTTTACAATGAAAGGCCCTTTGTAGTTCGGGGCCCACTTTCCTCTGTTATCTTTTAGATCTTGGGAGACTTTCTTTAGCACCAAGTTCCCTTCGCTGAACCTACGCGAGCGTACCTTCTTGTCAAAAGCGTTCTTCACTCGTTTCTGATATAAACGCCCGTGGCTCATGGCGGCCAAACGGTTGCCTTCTATGAGATTAAGCCGATCGAAACGTGCTTGGGCCCACTCTGATTCCTTTAATCCGGACTCTGCCAAGATTCTCAATGACGGGACTTCCACCTCAAACGCTAGCACAACCTCCATTCCATATACCAATGAGAACGGTGTTGGCCTGGTTGATGTGCGTACTAAGGTTCGGTAACCATGTAACGCGAATGGGGGCATCTTATGCCAATCCTTGTATGACACGGTCATCTTCTAGATAATCTTCTTGATATTCTTATTGGCTGCCTCCACAGCTCCGTTCATCTTTGGTCTGTAGGGTGTGGAATTGTGATGTTGGATCTTAAACTCGCACATATCCCCCATCATCTTGTTATTCAAGTTGGTGCCATTGTCCGTGATGATCTTCCTCGGCAAACCATACCGGTAGATAATCTCCCTCTTAATGAACCTGACCACCACACTCCTGGTGACGCTAGCATACGACGTGGCTTCCACCCACTTAGTGAAGTCATGGATCGCCACTAGGATGAAACGGTGCACGTTCGCAGCTTTGGGCTCTATGGCCCCAATCACATCTATTCCCCACATGGAAAATGACAACGGTGCGGCCAAGACATTTAGAGGCAAGGGCGGAGCATTGACATTGTCTGCAAACGTCTGGCATTTGTGACACTTCCTCACATGGAGACAACAATCGCTCTCCATGGTGAGCCAATAGTAACCCGCCCTTAAGATCTTCCTAGCCATGGCGTGCTCGTTAGCGTGCGTACCAAAAGAGCCCTCATGGACCTCCCCCAGCATGCTCTCAGCTTCCTTAGCGTTCACGCAGCGTAGCAGAACCATGTCATGGTTTCTCTTGTATAGTATGCTTCCGCTCAAGAAGAAGCCGGCCGCCAATCTCCTCAACATCCTCTTGTCGTTGTCGGAAGCCTCTGGTGGGTACTCTTTGCTTTCAACGTATCGCTTGATATCGAAATACCAAGGCTTACCGTCCTGCTCTTCTTCTACTAGACAACAATGTGCGGGTCTACCACGACACCTAAACTCAATGTACGGTAAGTCTCCGTGCGGTGTCAGCTGGAACATGGATGCTAAAGTGGCAAGGGAATCCACCATTTGATTTTCCTCTCGGGGAACATGATGGAAGGAGATCTCATCAAAGAAACCAGCCAATTCCTTGATATAGGTCTGGTAGGGTATCAGCTTGTGGTCTCTAGTTTCCACTTCCCCTCTCAGTTGGTGAATCACCAGCGCTGAGTCTCCATACACCTTGAGCAACTTGACGTTGAAGTCAATTGTTGCCTGGACGATCAGGGCGCATGCTTCATATTCAGCCATGTTATTGGTGCAGTCGAACCCCAGCCTGGCTGTGAAAGGTATACATTGATTTTCCGGAGAGACCAATGCTGCCCCAACGCCATGGCCTAGAACGTTTGATGCTGCATCAAACCACACGATCCACTTGTCCCGATCCTCGTCTAGTTTTTCCTCAAACAAGGCCATGATGTCCTCATCCGGGAACTCAGGATGCATGGGTTGATAGTCGTTGAAGGGCTGCTGAGCCAAATAATCTGCCAAGGCGCTTCCCTTTATCGCCTTTTGGGTGACATAGACTATATCAAACTCAGATAGCAAAACCTGCCACCGAGCGATCCGCCCCGTCAGAGCCGGCTTTTCAAAGATGTACTTGACCGGGTCCATTTTGGATATCAGCCAGGTGGTATGGCTCAGCATGTATTGTCTTAGACGGTGGGATGCCCAAACTAAAGCACAACACGTTCTTTCCAGCAGGGAATAGTTCATCTCATAGGCCGTGAACTCTTTACTTAAGTAGTAAACGACGCGCTTTCTTTTTCTGGACTCGTCATGTTGTTGACTCGTCCAAAATCGTCATATACAAGATGAAAGGTCTTCCGGGCATCGGTGGAATAAGCACTGGAGGGTTCATGAGGCACTGTTTGATCCTGCCAAACGCCTCTTGACAGTCCTCATTCCAGTGGATGGATTGGTTCTTGCGTAAGAGCTTGAACAACGGCTCACAGATAGCGGTGAGTTGTGATATGAATTTGGCAATGTAGTTCAAACGCCCCAGGAAACCGCGGACTTGCTTCTCGGTACGCGGTTCTGGCATTTCAAGGATGGCTTTCACCTTTTCGTGGTCCACCGCTATCCCTTTCTGGCTTACGATGAAACCCAGAAATTTTCCTGACTTGACCCCGAAGGTGCACTTAGCGGGGTTTAACCTCAATCGATACTTCCTAAGCCTTTCGAACAACTTCCGCAAGTTGACAAGGTGTTCCTCCTCGGTTTTAGACTTGGCGATTATGTCGTCCACATAGACCTTGATTTCTCGGTGCATCATGTCGTGGAACAAAGCCACCATAGCCCGTTGATAGGTTGCCCCGACGTTCTTGAGCCCAAAGGACATCACTTTATAACAGAACATCCTCCACAGGGTGAGGAAGGTAGTCTTTTCCATATCCTCTGGTGCCATTTTTATCTGATTCTAGTCGAAGAACCCGTCCATGAAGGAAAACAGAGCGAAATTGGCCGTATTATCCACGAGGATATTGATGTGCGGTAGAGAGAAATTGTCCTTGGGACTGGCTCGATTCAGGTCCCGATAATCCACGCACATTCGTACCTTCCCATCCTTCTTAGGGACCGGTAAAATGTTGGCAACCCATTCTAGGTACCGAGTGACATCCAAAAAGCCAATGTCAAATTTTTTCTTTACCTCTTCTTTTATTTTCAAGGACGTCTCAGGCTTCATCCTCCTCAGCTTTTGTTTTACCGAGGAACACTCAGGATTTAGAGGTAATCTGTGTTGTACGATGTCAGAACTCAAACTTGGCATATCTTGGTATGACCGGGCAAAGATGTCTTGGTAGTTTTTTAGCCAGGCCATTAATTCTCCATGGATGGGTGCGGTCATACCCGTGCCTATCTTTACTTCCTTTTTCCCACTGCCGATTCCTAAGTCTACTAATTTTGTCTCTTCTTGATGAGGCCTTATCTCTCAGTCTTCCTGGGCGATTATCCTCTCTAACTCTGGGGGAATTCCCACATCCTCTTCCTCTTCACTCTCCATCCGACCCGCTTCTTGCTCGAAATCGATGGCCGGGTCCCGAGTATTAGTACCTTCGAGGGACTCGTCGTCGGATCTAGCATTTTAAGCGTAAAGAAATAAACATGCAAATGAATGAGAATGGGTAGAGGCGCAGGAACAGATGAAGAAAGATCTTTATATTTTAGAGGAAACACTAGGTTCAACAAAAATAGGAGAAAATCACTCAAAGTGTATCAATCTCACACAGGTAAGTGTTTTATCCTAATTGCAAACCATAGATATGTCATGACTTGATTTTGCAAATCATTTCCTATCAAATCAAAGATTACATGCGTGATCATGGATCAATAGGACTTTTTCTTGGGAATGGTTTTTTTGGTGGGGAATTTGGCTTTGAGTGTTTTTGCTTTTTCCTTTTCTATTTTTGTTTAGTGCGGGGCGAGAAAGTCGCTAGCGCACAGGATTTTGGTTGGCAATCAAAGGGAGAGGACCACTTTAGGTCGTGGTTTCCTTTCTTTTTCTTGTTTACTTTGTGACAATTATGTATTGCTCAGATATTGTCTAGTCCAAAGACCTTTTTGCATATTTCTTTTGTTTTCTTCTGATCTTTGATCAGGAACTTTGTTTCTTTTTTTGCTTTCTCCCACTCTTTGATTGGGAATTTTCCTTTTCTTTTTTTTGTTTTCTTCCGAGGGCAAGGATTGACATTCTCACCCTGGGTCAAGGTTTATGATAAGTTGGGATTTTGGCTCAAGGCTTGTAGAACGGCTGGTCATGATATATGTCAGGGTATGCCCCACATTATTTCCATGATACTCATGCAATAATGATGATTAGGAAATTTTATGCAAAACTGGTCATGCATGCACCCATGTGGACACTCAAGCATCAAGTTTTTATGGTCATGTGACACTAGGGCTCAGGATTCATTTTTCCTATTTAAGTCGACCCAGTGTTTCCAAAATACGTTCTTTTATCAATTCATGCATTCATCTAAGTCAATTTTGGGTGTTCGGGAAAATTTTCATAGCATTCACCCTTCAGGTGTACACACATTTTTTTTTTCAAAAACTGGTTATGATCAGTGAAATTTTTTTCAAAGAAAAGCTGGAAGTTATCTCTTTTCAAAAGCGTGCTGGCTTTTTAGTCAAAAGATATATTTTTTGTTTGTTTTTTTTGTTTTTTTTTCTTTTTTTTAACAGCTCGTAACCTGAACACGGTTGATGCCCGAGATCACATCTTTTTTCAAAAAAGGCATGCAAACGAAAGTGCCAAGACCTACACATTTTTTTTGAGGTATTTTGCTACCTAAACATGTGTATATTTTTGTGAGGTATTTTTGCTATATACATGCATATCCAAAGTATCTTGCTACCTAAACATACATATATATATTTTGAGGTATTTTTGCTATATACATGCATATCTAAGGTATTTTCACTACCTAAACATACATATATATATTCTGTGAGATATCTTTTTGCTACATACATGCATATCTAAGGTATTTTCACTACCTAAACACACATACATATATTTTGTGAGGTATGACTACCTTACGAGCTTGTGCTTGTTTTATTTAAATTCCTAGGATCATGAGCAACTAGGTGTGTCCTACTATGACTTGAGAAACAAAGGTGATCAAATAACAAGCAGAAATTTAAAAGGTACTAGGTTGCCTCCTAGTAGCGCTTCTTTAACGTCTTGAGCTGGACACGTGATGACTTGTCGGTCACGGACCTAGTACTTTTGCTTACCTTTGGCATTGGACTTGGTCGCCTATTGGTCGACCATGTGTCGTAGGCAACGTTCTAACCTTTTTTGTGGATGAGCTGAGGTGAACTCTAGAGGTGGTGGCGGCACGCCTGTTGCCCGCTACTATGATGCCTCACCCTGCACCTGCCTAGGGGCGCAATACTTCTTGATGAAAGCCTGGTTAGTAGGGGGCCTGATGTCCTTGTTGGGGGCGATGGGCTCTCCATAGAACTGACAAAGGTCCGTAATCAGAGCTGAAAACCTCAAGACCCTATTGGATTTCTTTGGGTCCACTTGGCGTCTTGCGGGCGGGATCCCTGCAAACAATAGATGACATCAGAAATCAGTTGAGAGAAGTGCATACTTACCTATGTCACGATGGCATGACCTTGCTGGGGGGACGGGCACCCTGTAGGATTGACAGAGGCCCGTAACCAGAGCTGGAAACCCCAGGGCCCTATTGGACTTCTCCGGGTCCACTGGGTGTCTTGTGGGCGCGATCCCTGCAAACAATAGATGACATCAGAAATCAATTGAGCCACGTGCATACTTACCTATGTCATGATGGCACAGATCAACTGATACATCCACAGGGGGAGATCGGCATTATGGTCGCTGGGTAGAACGTTGCTAAGTAGCAACATCATTTATATTTGTGTAAGAGTGATCATGTTGGTGCGCATGATCCTCACTCATCTCTTTGCAGCGGCACGGGTGAAATCTTGCCCCGGTATGCATAGTAGCTGCGTGATAGCCTTCCTCTCTGGTTGTGCTCACACAGTTGGCCCTCCTCCAGGATCAGGGGGTGGCCCCGAAGTTGATAAATGGAAACTACTAGCCCCTTAACCGGGAGCGCAAGTCTCGGTTAAGCATTAAGGGCGGAGTACCTTGAGTTCTCTAAAGGCACAAATGTGGAAGGCGTGTAGCCCTACGAAGGCGAGGGCATTCAGCCCTCTGAAGGCGAGGGCGTGCAACCCTCTGAAGGTGAAGACGTGTAGTCCTCTAAAGGCGAGGGCATGCAGCCCTCTGAAGGCGAGGGCGGGCAGTCCTCTAAAGGTGAGGACGTGTAGTTCTCTAAAAGTGAGGACGTGTAGTCCTCTGAAAGTGTGGATATGCAGTCCTCTGAAGGCGAGGGCGTGTAGCCCTCTGAAGGAGAAGACGTGTATTCCTCTAAAGGCGAGGGCGTGTAGCCCTCTGATGGCGAGGACGTGTAGTCCTCTAAAAGTGAGGGTACTAGTACCCAAGGGTCCACCCTTATGAGAAAGCAAGAGATCGGCTCATCGAGAGGGCCGGTCATCCCAAATCCACAAGATTGGAGATTAGAGGTAAGAAATCTATGCAGTTAACAAGATTTTTAGGGATGCAGATGCATGCAACCTTTGTCTTGAAATGCGGTAAATGCGGACTTCATATGCAACAATGCAATGTATTGGAAAGTTGTACAATGTTCATGACATTCTTTCCCTATTTAGTGATTTTGATTTTGATTTAATTAATTTTTTTGGAAAACACAGATTGATTGTCCTTTTGAAAGAGGTGATAATTCATGCAACCTCATCCTATCTTTTACAAATCTCTCCGTGAACTCCCTCAGAGTGTATGTTCTGTTTGATTTAGTCACTTGACCATTTTGGAGTGACGACAATGGAGTCGTTTGATGTTTAATAAATCCATTAAAATTCTAGGGTTTATCCCCTTTTGTTTAAAAACATCAATGGGTGAGAACTTTTGATCTGCCCCTTTGCACGACGCCCCTCATTGCCCCAGTGTAGGGCTTTGAGGTACCAATCGTTGTCTTTCGTCATGACCTTGTAGCAGGGAACCTATTGGGTGAGAACTTCTAATCTTCCCCTAGGTTCACTTGAGGTTTATGCATGGTGCCTTTCATTGCCCCTGTGTAGGGCTCCAAGGTATCTATCGTCGTTTTGTTTTCACAACTTTGTAGCAAGGAAGAAAGAAAGAGGCGTTTTGATTCTCGCAAAAGAATTTTTTGAGGACGAGAAATAGTTGAAGGATTTTTCAATTGACGAATTAAGTCAAATGACTCCTATTCTTGATAACTCACTTCTCTCTCAAAAAGACAAACTTTCAAGAATGATAAAATGAGCTTAGATGAATGCCTATATTTTTACTTGAAAACACAGTCAATCAAATGCTTTTTTTTTATTTTTATTTTGAAACTTATTTTTGCTTTACTTGTCGTTTTACGGCACCCTCACCAAATGTGTAGCACGAGTAATTTTTGATTGAACGATCTTGGAAGTCTAAACTCAGGAGCGCAGGTCGCTTGAGCAAACAGACCAATGGCTTGCACCCACATTCCGGTGAAAGTTGAATAACAAAGATGCGTTTGTGAGAGGGTGAGGGACAAAGATATCAAATTTATCCATTTTATTTAGCATTGTAACTGTGGTTTACAATAATGGTATAAACTTGAAAATCCTGATGAGTCATTAGAGACATCTAACAACAACTTTCAAAATTGCCCCATGTGTGGCATCTCTTGTCAATGTCAGGATTTACACGCGATTCTCCTTAAATTTCAGCCTGCCCACATCAATTAGACCTTGCACCTTATGCTTCAGGGCCCTACAATGCTCAACGGAATGCCCCGGGGCTTCTCCATGACAAGCACATGTTGCGTTCGAGTCGTATTCTCGGAGAAATGGAGGTTGATGAACCTTGGCTGGGGTTATGGCTACCATTGAATTATCAAGTAGATATGGGAGCAATTCAGCATAGGACACCGGAATTGGGGGGAATTCTACAGGCTTTTCGCTGCAAAATTCATTTCTTGGTTGGTGTTTTTAGTTTGTGCTAAAGGTGGTGTTCGTCATTGGAAGTGCGGTAGACATACTTTGTGGTTGATTTAGGGATGGCCTTTGTGGATAACTGGGTGGTGGGTAAGGAGAAGGTTTGTTATTGGCTGAGTAATGACATTGTTGGGTTGGTGGGAAACTTGGTTGTATAGGAATGGCAGTCACAACATGGGTTTCTCCCTCATTCTCACTCTCTTCATTTGCCCCAGTTTTCTCATTCGTCTAAGCAGGATGATTAAATTTGCCTATTTTCAGACCCACTTCGATCCTTTCATCGACGAAAACTAAATCAGCAAAGCTTGAAGGTTTGACCCCACCATTTTTCATAGTAAAACATTGGTAATGTGTCTACTATTATTGTGATAATCTCTTTCTCTGTTATTGGGGGCGTTACTTGAGCTGCCAGATCCCTCCACCTTTGGGCATATTCCTTGAAGGATTCATGCTCTTTTTTGCACATGTTCTATAGTTGCATCCTATCCGAAGCCATATCAAAATTGTACTGATACTACTTAACGAAGGCAACCATTAGGTCCTTCCAAGAAAGGACTCGGGAAGGTTCCAAGTTAGTGTACCAGGTAACAGCTACCCCAGTAAGACTTTCTTGGAAGAAATGCATCAGTAGTTCCTCATCTTTTGCATATGCCCCCATCTTTCGACAATACATCTTTAGATGGTTCTTGGGGCAAGTAGTCCCCTTGTACTTGTCAAAGTTTGGCACCTTAAACTTGGGAATGACCATGTTTAGGTACTAGGAACAACTCTTCTAGGTTAGCAAAGGCATAATCTTCACCTCCTTCAATGTCCTTGAGCCTTTCCTCTATATGATCCAACTTTCCCTTTTCAGCCATAGCAGGAGGGGCTCTTCCCACTGCAAACTGCAAGGGTTGTGGTTGTGGTCGAAACTGAGGGCCCTCCAAAGTGTTTGGCATGGGTATACCACCAACTGATTGTCCTTCAGTGGCATATCCGAGGCAAGGCTTAAAGTCCTCTAGATTGTGGTGGGGCATTTCATGTGTCTCCCCCATGGTTTAAGAGACATGTGCATGAACAGTGTGGGGTTGTTGGCTCTTAATGGGTATAGGAGTGGAGTTATCGACATTCTCATTGGGAATGTATGCCACATTGGGTGACATATAGTTGGGAGGCAAGCCATATGGCGGGAAGGCGTGCTCGTTTTCAATTTGCACATAATAGGGGGCCGTCCATAATTCCCAAATCTTTGTCTACCATATTTGAGGTTGGATGATTCATTTGGTTGAGGCCAGATGGGGGCATCAGGTTCACCTTAGCAATAGCCCTAGTAGCAGCAACTGCAACCGCATTGGCTTCCATTATCTTCTTCATGCTCATCATGGCCTCCATCATTGTGGCCATTTGCTCATTCATGGCCTCTATGTCGGCCTTCATCTGCTCTTGCACCTCCTCTACTTCACCCATTACTCTAGCTCTAGCACGGGTTCCGTAAGGACGCCGTAAAATGTGTTCTTTTCTTTTTTTATAACAATGATTAAGTTCATTTTTTTCAAGGAAAGAATGCAATGAGCAATGCAACCAATGAAAAGCATGGATGTATGCGAATGCTGCATAGTTGAAGTATTGCGAATTTTTACGCAGGACATGGGGTTGAATCAATTTTGATTTTCAACATGGTCCATGACATCTTTGTTAAGGTGAAACTGGAAGTAACAAGGATATCAACAATCCTAAACGTGTTTGGCAGTAGACGAAGCAACGATGTAACCCGATCCATCTCTTGCCCCAATTTTTTGCAAGATGGTTACTTTCATACTTCAACTTGACTTGATGAACCTTTTCGTAAAAGCATGAGCTTGGTTCAAACCCGTAATCCAAGGAATGGCAATTCTGATTGCCAATACTTTAACAATATTTCATAGAGATGAAAGACTCGGGAATACGTATGCTATGCATGGAAAATGTAATTATGAAAATGAGATGCCCGAAGAAACATCTTTTCTTAGTTAACCATGCATTAGGTACCATGTTCAAACATTTTGTTTTTAAATGAAATAGGTTTATGATCCCAACATGGTTGGCTCATGGTACCGAACATATGCAACTAAGAATGCAACGTGAATTTTCATGCTTCCTTTTTTTGTTTTTGTTTTGCAGAGGAAAATGCAAGGATCATGCATGAAAACAAAAGGTATGCAATTTGTAGAACAAAAAGTATGTTGAATGTATATGCATGATGATGCAATGACTCATGCAAAATGTGATGCTGGAATATGATAACGGAAAAATGCAGGAACGATATGTTCATTATGATGCCTTGAAGAGATGCTTATGCGGTGCATGATATGAATGCATTTATGAACATGAGAGACCAAAAAATCATATCTTCTTACTTGCGCATTTGGGGGCGAAGTGCCCCATGCGTACAGTTAAGAAGGTGATATGGACCTTCTAGCTTCCCGTGACAAAAGACGAGACCAACATACAATGCATGTGTGACAACATGATGCAGACGTGCAAAAGCGTAACACGGGGATGTACACAGTATGGCAATATCCACAAATAATCATACCGCAAAGGCGTACATGACATTTAGGCTATATGCATGGCAGTGCTTAAAAGGGCACGCAGCGTGTTTGCTCTGTTCCCCTATTTGGGGACCTATAGGATAATATCTAGGGGTCTCTAATAACTACTCCCAATGATCCATATCTCACATGGCTGTTTTCTAGAGGTATCATCACTCAAGATAATAATATTGCGGCGGTATGGAATACCTGCGACAACACATTATAAAGAGAGAAAGCTCTAGACGAGGTTTCACTATTATCAAGCAAGTCGGAGACCTAGCATGACCATAGATCCACCTCCACTCCTTAGATTTCCATGAACCCGGGTATAGGGTCCCTTTTTTACTCAAACCCGTGGGTGCTTAGAATGCAGTGTAAAAATGTGGAAAAGACAACATTTATTATTTTTACACAGTTCAAGAAAAAACACACACACAAAGTTTCATAATTCCACACTTTCCTAAAAATAGGCCTAACTCACAAAAACAGTCCCCAGTGGAGTCGCCAACTGTCGCAACCTACCCTTTTTCGGGCGGGCAACGCGAAGGCTCAAGGGTGCGTCTTCCAAAGGAGGAAAATGCGCGGAGTCGCCACCAACGTTTATTGAAAGGAAACCGGTCATGAAGAATATTCCAGATTCGGGAGTTATCTTTACGTTTGAGGAAGGTATTATCACCTCTCACGTTTGTCCCAAAGGACAACAGCCTTAGATTAGAATTGTGTGAAATTATGTATCTAAACTTTTATTTGTTTTTCTTTTTATTTTTTGAGGTCGACAAAAGCGGAGCTCTTGCTCCTACGTACCCTCCATCGAAGTGGAAATCAGACCTACGTAGTTCTTTAAAAAGGGGCGAATCAAGTGATTCTCTTTTACTTGGAAGGTGGTCATTTAAGGCGTTGGACCTTAAAATGATCCATTTTACTTGGTTAGAAAAGCTGAGGCGTTGGACCTCTAACCATCTCATGAGGTCGACAAAAGCGGGGCTTTTGCTCCTACGTATCCTCCAACGAAGAGGAAATTAGACCTACATAGTTCTCGCGAATGCAGTAAAGTTACATGTTGATTTTATGCTTTTGAACGGTCAATGTTAACCGATAAAAGCAAAGAGGATCGTTTAAGGCGTTGGACCCCAAAGCGGTTTTCAGTGATTTTTGCGGACAAAGCTTGATTTGTGAGTTGATTTTAGCCTTAGTTTCACTTTGGTTATTAGTCAATTCATTCAAGGAAACTTCCAAAGAAAAACGTCCAATCAATTTTTTTGATTATTTTATCTAAAGATATTTTTGATTATTTTATTATTATTTTGCCCTTTTTTGGTTTAACCGAGGTTACAGCGTGAACGATCGGTTACAACACAAATAATCGGTTGAAATTCATTTCATCATTTATTAGGCGAGAAAACGACTTAAACGATCGGTTAAAGTTCGTTAAATATGGAAGAAAAAGAAACCGAAATTGAACGAAATAAAGATGAAAGCCAAAAAACAAAAAACGAATTAAAAGTCTCGGATTTGGAAACTTACCCGTTGAAGAACGAAGAACGGATGAAGAACGGTGAAGAACGGAGGAAAATCTTCACAGATTTGCTTACGGAAACCTCTCGGAAGCGCTACAGAAGCACCTCGGCTTGTATTTTCTTCACGGAAATTTTTTTTCACCCAAAACAGCTGAAATGCATAGCTAGGGGAATCAGGGACCCTTAGAACAACCCCCTTTTGCCTTTTTATAGGAAAAAGGGGGAGGAGGTTGCCGCCCAGCTCGCCCAAACGAGCTGGTTTGCTTCCTCCAGAAGCAATCTAGCTTCGAAAAACAGTCTGCAAGGCCCAAATCAAAATTTGAAATTTGTTATTTGCACCCCCCCAATTTGATAAGTTCACACCCCTTCTTTCGTAATTTACAGAAAAGTTACGGAAGCCTATAGGACTTGATTTTCTTCTTTTTTTCTCTTCCTTCTCACCCATATTAAGTGAAATATGCTTATTTAGGGTTATGGGAATTTTACGGAAGCATTATTGGTGTCCCGGAAGCCCATTTTTTAACAAAATGGGGGAGGTGGTTGCCACCTAGCTTGCCCAGGTGAGCTCTGCTCGCCCAGGTGAGCTAGGTTGCTTCCACCTTAAGCAAGAAATTGCCCAAAAACCTCTAGAAATGCCAGATTCGAAAATTACTATTTGCACCCCCATTTTACTAAATACACCCCCATTTGCCCTTTTTTGCTAATTCTTTTTCCGTAACGTTACGGAACTTCATGAATTACATAACGATACTTGTTTTCTTTCCATAATATCACGAAACTTTACGGATTACGCAACCATCCCCTCTTCAGCTTCTGGAAGGTTACGGAACTTTACGGATTGCGGAATAACGTTTCCTTTCGACTCCCGACATGTCGCGAAACTTCACGGATTTCTTAACGATGGGTGTCAAGTTCCTCGAAGCGGTCAAGCAAAGGTTGCATTCTATCAAACAATGGTCCCCAGACGAAATTAGGGTATGACAATTCCCAAGGTGGTCATATCTCTCTTGATGGTTTCTAGAGGTATTATCCCCTTCGAAGAACATATTGCTGCAGTAGGGACTACCAACAACAATATCTTATCAAAGAGAAAAACTCTAGATGAGGGTTCAATGTTATCAAGCAAGTCGGAGACCTAGCATGACCACAGATTCACCTCCACTCCTTATGTTCCCATGGACCCGGGTATAGGGCCCCCTTTTCAACTCACCGTGTGTGCAAATAGTGTTGGCGTTTGTGTGCATCAAATGAATAAATATCAATCTCATGCATACATTTTAAAAACACACTAAAAGCATCAAAGAGTTTATATATACAAGAACATAAGGAAAAAGATAAAGAAAAAAAAAAGAACAAAGGAGAATATCCTTTCAGGAGACACCATAGAATGCACAAGCATTGTTAAGTATAGAATATCCTTTTAACATCAGGCACCTATTAGGAAGACCAACGTGTCGTCTATTTGTCTTTACACATCATTACTCACGTGATTTTCCTTTTAATAGTTAGGTTACACACCTGTTCATAGTAAACATATCTCTTTTCACACTAAACACCTTTTCACTGAAATAGCTTTACCAAGTAACACAAGTTTCTCGAGAGTTCGATACTCGTTTCTTACCGTTTTATACTAGTGTGATCCGGTGCACTTGCCGGAAGCGAACAAGTTTTTGGCGCCGTTGCCGGGGAACTTCTTTTTATTTGGAAAGTTAGTTCATTTTTAGGTGTCTATTCTTTATTCGTTATTCTTTGATTATCTGTGAATATTTGTTCTCAATTCATATTTGTCTTCTCTTATTGAATTGGATAACCTCTATTTCTGTTAGTATTTTATATGCATAGATCTCCCACAGGCAATTTAGTTCCTCTGGACTTGGAAATTGAAGCTACATTGAGAAGGAACAGGGCCGAGAGGAGAAGGAAACTTCTACAAGATAGAACAGTTACATCCATTCTTGAGGAAGAAACTGATTTTTCTGATTCATTATCACCTGATTCACCATCATCAAGGGAATCCACTACTCAATTGCCTGAAACCACTATCATGGTAGACGAGCAACACCAGAGGATCACCCTTGAGGATTATTCAAGCAGCTCAGTACCACAATTCTTTACTAGCATTGCACGTCCTGAAGTGCAGGCTCACAACATCAACTACCCGCATTCTTTAATTCATTTAATACAAGGATTACCTAATGAAGACGCCTATGCACATTTGGCAACGTTCATTGAAATATGCAACACTTTTAAGATTGTCGGTGTGCCAAATGAAGCTATTAGACTCAGTCTATTCTCATTCTCATTGGCAGGAGAGGCCAAGAGGTGGCTTCACTCATTTAAGGGTAACACTCTGAAAACCTGGGAAGAATTTGTTGAAAAGTTTATAAAGAAATACTTCCCAGAGTCCAAGACTGTGGAAAGGATAGTTGTAGTCTCTTCATTTCATCAGTTCCCTGATGAATCTCTGAGTGAAGCATTGGAGAGGTTCAGAGGTTTATTGAGAAGAACTCCCACCCATGGGTTTTCTGAGCCAATTCAATTGAATATGTTAATAGATGGGTTGGGACCACAAACCAAGCAACTGCTATATGCTTCTGCAGGGGAAAAAATAAAGCTGATGACCCCGGAAGAAGCAACTGAGCTAATTGAGAATATGTCAGCTAGTGATCATGTCATTCTGCGCGACAGAACCCATCAACCCACAAAGAAAAGCTTGTTAGAACTATCATCACATGACGCTTTATTGGCATAGAATAAGTTGCTTTCTAAGCAACTTGAGATTTTAACAGAAACACTTGGTAAGTTTCCAACTAAACTGTCTATTGGTCAACCTACACATTCTTCTGTTTTGCAGGTTACAGGTTGTACCGTTTGTGGAGAGGCTCATGAAACAGACCAATGTATTCCCATTGAAGAAAACACTCAAGAAATTCAATATATGGGAAATCAACAGCGACAAGGGTATACTCAAGGAGGATTTTCAGGCTTCCAACAGGGTCCTTATAATCAACAAGGACAGTGGAGGTCACACCCTGGCAATCAGTTCAACAAAGACCAGGGTGGACCTTCAAACAGGCCAATCCAACAAGGGCCTAACATCTTTTAGAGGACTACTAAGCTAGAGGAGACTTTGACTCAATTTATGCAGGTAACAATTTCAAATCATAAAAGCACTGAGTCAGCACTGAAGAACCTTGAGGTCTAGGTGGGACAACTGGACAAGCAGATAGTTGACAAGTCGTCCAACGGTTTTGTAGCAAATACAGAAATGAATCCCAAGGAGGAATGCAAAGCTGTGATGACAAGTAGTAAGAGGTTTGTGGAGGCTGAGTATTAGGAGAGTGTTGTGCACAAGAAGAAAGCTGCTGAAAAGAAAGGTACTGATGGCAAGAAAAATGATGTGAGAGGTGAAAGAAATCAGGAAAAAGAGAAACAAATAATGGTCATGATAAAAGAATTTAATGGCCAATAAAAATAAAAAGAAGTAGAAAAAGAAAAAAAAATAAAAAATTGAAAAATCCAGCCACAACTCAGCACCACAACTCAACTTCATCATAGGCATCATGAAGGAAACTTAGAAAAAAAAAAAGAGTTCAACAACAAGACTACTTCTAGGAATTGATTTAGAACATGTTATGAACTAAATAACATGCATGAATTAGACTCAAAATTCAAAAGATAGGCTAAGAATGACAAGAATACATGAACAAATGTATCTAGAATTCAATCAACAAAATAAAAATTCAACACAAACTTAGAACATAATGTGACAATTACTATGACTAAACATGACTCTAAGACAAAATGGATTAAGTGATTTACACTTAGATTTTTGTGTTTTTTTTTTCTAATCAATATTTTGGAAGCAAATTTAGATCTAAGGTTCAGCACAAGAATATTATGAATGAAAAATGATAGACCCTATAATCAACACAAAATCATGATTCAAGAGTAGATCTACAAAATTTGAACCATAGAAATGCAAGAACAAGTGTAGATCTAAGATTTAATCTGTTTATTTTTTTTTAATATACTCTAAACAACACCAAACCACAATACAATGGAGGATATACATGGATAATAAGATGAAGAACAAGGAATTAAAGAGAATTCACCGAACAAAAAGATAGAGGAAGCAAAAGAACATCACCTAGATGAAGATGCTCTTGATACCACATGGTGTGGCTCCATTGGAGCTTGTAGGCCTAGGATCTTCTTCATCAATGGATTCCTTTGCTTCTTGGAAGATGAATCGCAGCGGAATGGAGAAGGAAGAGAGATAGGAGATGCCACTTCAAGGAGAAGATGAGTCAAGAAGAAGCTCACCATCATAAGAAGCCATGGATAAGAGCTTGGAGGTAGGAGAAGAAGAGTGGAGGGAGAAGGAGAGGGATCACGAAATTTTGTGCCTCAAAAGAGGTCTGAACTTTGAAGTTTAATTCTCAAATGATCAAATTTGGAAAAACGCACACACATAGCCTCTATTTATAGCCTAAGTGTCACACAAAATTGGAGGGAAATTTGAATTTCTATTCAAATTTCACTTGAATTTGTGGAGCAGCCAAAATTTAACTAATTATGATTGGTGAATTTCAGATATGGTTCAGCCCACTAATCCAAGATCAAGTCCAAGATTCTCCACTAAGTGTGCTTAGGTGTCATGAGGCATGTAAAGCATGAAGGACATGCACAAAGTGTGACTATATGATGTGGCAATGGGGTGTAGCAAGCAAGTGCTCACCTCCCCCTCTAAAATTTAATTGGATTAGGCTTCTCCCAATTCAATTAAATTTATTTCCCAACACACACATCAAATATTCACTTAATGCATGTGAAATTACAAAACTACTCCCAATACAAAAACTAGTCTAGGTGCCCTAAAATACAAGGGCTGAAAAATCCTATATTTCTAGGGTACCCTACCTACATTATGGAGCCCTAAATACAAGGACAAAAATAATGAAATCCTAATCTAATATGTACAAAGATAAATGGGCTCATACTTAGCCTATGGGCACGAAATCTACCCTAAGGCTCATGAGAACCCTAGGGCCTTCTCTTGCATCTCTGGCCCAATCTACTTGGAGTCTTCTATCCAATGCCCTTGTGGGGTAGGATTGCATCAGATACTATGCTCGATGGGTATGGAGTATCAGAAGATTCATGCTTGCCCTAATGATTGCATAATGTACAAGCATGAATTCCAAAAAATGTCCAAATGCCCTATCTGTGGGACTTCACGGTTCAAAGTGAAGGATGCAAAGGAAAGCAGTTCTGATGAAAACTCAAAGAAGGGCCCTCCAGCGAAGGTTTTGTGGTATCTTCCAATCATTCCAAGAGTTAAGTGTCTTTTTTTCTAACGAGGACGACGCAAAAGACCTTACATGGCATGCAAATGGAAGGATTTTTTATGCAATGGTTCGTCATCCGGTTGATTGCTCGCAGTGGAAGAAGATTGATGGTTTGTATCCGGATTTCGGGAAGGAGCCAAGAAATCTTAGACTTCGACTAGCCAGTGATGGAATGAATCCATATGGCACCTTAAGCACTCAACACAGTTCATGGCCAATTCTGCTAGTAATTTACAATTTGCCTCCTCGGTTGTGCATGAAGCGAAAATACATGATGTTGTCTATGATGATATCGGGCCCAAGACAGCTAGGAAATGACATTGATGTTTATCTAAGTCTGTTGATTGAAGACCTGAGAAAGTTGTGGGACGAGGGGGTTTTAGTGTTTGATGCGTTTCGCAAGGAGATGTTTGAAATACGTGCTATGCTTTTTTGTACCATTAATGACTTTCCAGCATATGGGAATCTCAGCAGTTACAATGTTAAGGGTCATCATGCATGCCCCATCTGTGAAGAAAACACAAGCTACATACAACTAAAACATGCAAGAAAAACAGTCTACAGTAGGCATCGCCGTTTTCTAACACCCAATCATGCTTACAGACGACTGAAAAAAGCTTTTAATGGAAGTCAAGAGCACAATATTGCACCGATACCATTGACTGGTGAGCAGGTATACTAGCGGGTTCAACACATGAATACTGTATTTGGAAAGACCCAAAAGAAGGATAAAAGTAAGACTTGTATATGGAAGAGGTCTATTTTCTTTGATCTTCCCTACTGGTCTGATCTAGACGTTAGACATTGTATTGATGTTATGCATGTGGAGAAAAATGCATGTGACAGTGTGATTGGGACGCTCCTTAACATTCAAGGTAAGACGAAGGATGGCTTGAATACTCGTGAAGATCTAGCTGAGATGGGGATACGATCACAGTTGCATCCAAGGTCTGATGGGAAGAAAATTTACTTGCCCCCAGCTTGTCATACTTTGTCCAAAAAGGAGAAGATAAGTTTTTATCAGTGTCTTTGTTGGGTGAAGGTTCCACAAGGATACTCTTCAAATATTAAGAGCCTTGCAGTTGAAGGAGCTTAAGTGTTAGTCGCTTTATACGACTAACTTTTGTATAGAAATCATTTTCCAAAGTTTGTATAGTCCACCAATTTATGCTTATTTTGTAGTGATTTTTTGTAAATAAATCTTGTTTTATGGTTAATGCTGTCTCTAGAACATTTCCATTGGATTTAATGATGAAATTTGTGCATTTTCAGGTGAAAAAGAGGCTAATTTTTTAATTGCAAAATGTAGCAGTTAGGTTAAGCTCAACAGTTGGGCTAAGCGCATATCCACCGCTAAGCGCAGCTTCAGCGTGCTTAGCGCAAAGAAGAATCTGGCAGAGCATCAGCATGAAAGCCGCGTGTCATACCCTAATTTCATCTGGGGACCATTTTTTGGTGGCATGCAACCTTCGCTTGACCGCTTCGAGGTACTTGACACCCATCGTTAGGCAATTCGTGGAGTTCCGCGACATGTAAGGAGTTAAAAGGAAGCATTGTTTCGCAATCCGTAAAGTTCTGCAACATTCCAGAAGTCAAAGAAGGGATTGTTGCGCAATCCGTAAGGTTTCGCGACATTACGGCAAGAAAAAAGTATCGTTATGTAATCCGTAAAGTTCCATAACGTTACGTAAAAAGAATCAGCAAAAAAAGCAAAAAGGTGGTGTATTTAGTAAAATGAGGGTGCAAATAGAAATTTTCAAATTTGGGCCCTTCTAGAGGATTCTGGGCATTTCCTTGCTTAAGGTGGAACCAACCTAGCTCGCCTGGGCGAGCTGGGCGGCAACCACCTCCCCCATTTTGTTAAAAAATGGCTTTCGGGGCTTCCGTAATGCTTCCGTAAAATTCCCATAACCCTAAATAAGCATACTTCACCTAATACGGGTGAGAAGGAAGAGAAAAAAAGAAGAAAGTCAAGTCCTATCTACTTCCGTAAGGCTTCTGTAACATTTCCATAAATTACGAAAGAAGGGTGTGAACTTATCAAAATGGGGGTGCAAATAGAAATTTTCGAAATTTTGAATTAAGGCCTTCCAAAGCATTTTCGAAGCAGGGTTGCTTCTTCCAGAAGCAACCCAGCTCGCTGGGCGGCAACCTCCTCCCCCTTTTTCCTATGAATAGGCGAAAGGGGGTTGTTCCAATGATCCCTAAGCCCTCTGGCTAGGCATTTCGGGTGTTTTGGGTGGAAAAAATTGTTTCTGTGAAGAAAATCCAAGGCGAGGTGCTTCCATAACGCTTCTGAGATGTTTTCGTGAGCAAATCCGTGAAGGTTTTCCATCGTTCTTCATCGTTCTTTGTCGTTCTTCGGTCTTCAACCGGTAAGTTCCCGAAATTGAACCTTTCAATTCATTCTATGTACCCTTAGTGGTCCCCACTTGTTTCGCGTGCTTTTATTTTTATTTCACTTACTTTCCGCACCCCCTTTTGACGTGCTTTAGTCATTTATTTAAGTCATTTTCTCGCCTAATCAAAAATAAAATAAATTTCCACCGATCATTTGAATTGTAACATCTTTTAATTTCTGTTAAAATGAAATCTGACCGTTCTGTCATGCCATAACCACGTTTAAAACCAAAAAAGAGGCAAAATAATAATATAATAATAAAAAAATATATTTTAATAAAATAATCAAAAAAATCAATCGGACATTTTTCTTTGGGATTTTTCTTTCTTAACCGAACTGACTAATAACCAAAGTGAAACTAAGGCTAAAATCAATTCATAAATCAAGCTTTTGTCATCACCTAAAAAGCCATTTTTAAGGTCCAACGCCTTGAAATGGTCTTTTCCGCTTTTATTGGTTAAACGTGGATTTTTAAAGCCTAAAATCAACACGTAGCTTTCTCACCTCTTTCAAAAAACCAAGAGATCATTAATGGTCCAATGCCTTAATGTTTTCTCTCCTTTCAAAAGAATCGAAAGATCATTTAATGGTCCAACACCTTAAATGACCTTTCATTCAATCAAAATATATCTTGCAAAAAAAAGATAAAAACAACTTAACCAACGGTCAGTTCTCAAAGAACTACGTAGGTCTGATTTCCTTATCACAATTGAGGAATACGTAGGAGCAAGGGAAACACCCTTGTCAACCACAAATAGATAAAAAATACAAAATGCATAAAAAGACATAAAAACGTAAAAAAGGGAAAATAAAACAAATTGAAGTCATATTTGCACACTTTATTAAAGGCTGCCATCCCTTGTGACGGACGCGTGGGGTGCTAATACCTTCCCCGTTCGTAAATACAACTCCTGAACCTTTCACACTTAAAGTTCGTAGACCGCGTCCTTTTTCGGTTTTTCCGACGTTTTCCTCGAATAAACGTTAGTGGCAACTTCGCGCGTTTTCCTTCCTTGGAAGACGCACCCGTGAGCCCTCGCGTCACCCTCCCGCCAAAGGGTAGGTTGCGACAGTTGGCGACTCCACTGGGGACCCTTGTTAGAGAGTTAGGCCAATCAATCAATGTGCTTTCCTTACCATGACTTCTCCTTTGTTCCTTTTTCTTTATTTCTTTCCTTATGATCTTGTATATATAAACTCTTTGTTGCTTTTAGTGTGTTTTTAAAATGTATGCATGAGGTAAATATTTATTCATTTGATGCACACAAACACCAACACTATTTGCACACACGATGAGTTGAAAAGGGGCCCTATACCCGGGTCCATGGGTACCTAAGGAGTGGAGGTGAATCTGTGGTCATGCTAGGTCTCCGACTTGCTTGATTACAGTGAACCCTCATCTAGAGTTTTTCTCTTTGATAACATATTGTTGCTAGTAGTCCCTATTGTCGCAATATGTTCTTCGAAGGGGATGATACCTCTAGAGACCATCGAGAGAGATATGACCACCTTGGGAATTATCACTAAAAGCCTTTTAGTTCCTCCCGTTTAGGTCCCTAAAATAGGGGCACGAAGCAAACACGTTGCGTGCCTTTTAAACACTGCCATGCATATAACCTAAATGTCATGTATCCTTTGTTGTATGATTATTTGTGGATATTGCCATCTTGTGTGCATCACCGTGTTATGCTTTTGCGCGTCTGCATCATGTCGTCACACACGCATTGTATGTTGGTCTCGTCTTTTGTCATGGGAAGCCGGAAGATCCATATCACCTTGTTAACTGCATACATGGGGCACTGTGTGACATCCTGGAAATTTATACCCGGAGTTTTTGTAAACGGTGCATTTTGTATGATTATATATATAAGTATTATTCAGTGTATATGCATATATGTTCTTGGTAGAAGTAGGAATAGTGAGGGCAAGATACGCGGGTTAGGCTAATTAACGAAGAGAAATCCATGACTGGATGGTTATGGATTAACTCTCAATTAATTAGTCTAAAATCATCGTTTTGCGTGCAACTTAAAATTTAACAAAACCAACCTCTGAACCACGCTCGGGGTTTTATTCTGAGCGTTTTGATATATATATTGCTTACTTTCGAAAACTAACCCCGACGGGCACAGAGAAACGCGAAGGACTGGAACCAGAGAAACGACACGCAAAACGAGGCAGGATTTTAGCGTTTCAAAAAGGTCAGATTTTTCTCACTTTCTGTGGCTGTGTATGGGTCACATCAAAAGAGAAAGTGGGCCCTTTTTGCTCCACTCAAATGGAGACATGTGGCATAGCTTATAATAAAATAATAAGAAAAGAGGAAAAAGCTTTTTTTAAAACTAAAAAGCAACTCTCTCTCTCCTCACTCAGCCCCAAATTTCAGAAGCTCTCTCTCCCTCTCCCCCACGTTGCTTTTTCTTTCTTCTTCATTCTCCATTGAAACTCCATTAAAGCTCCAACCTTTGGTGCCCATTTCTGCTCCAAATCGCGAAAGGAAGGCATTTTCGGAGTCGTGAAGCGCATCTCTACGTGTGGGACCTCGAAATTTCAGGTTTGGGTGGACCTCTTTCTCTCTTGATTTTTCGTGGGCATGGGGTTTTGGGAGATATGATGGGTAGTTTTGCTAGGTTTCTGCTTCATGATAGTTATTTGTGAATAAATTTGTTGAAAGCATGTTGAACTTGCCATGTTTGGGTGAGTCAAGCTTACCCATTCTGTTTTAGGGTTTTTATGATGATGCTTGTGATGTTTGTGTGCTGAAATTGCTTATGGAAAACTGTTAGAGATGAAGGGTAGAATTAACCTAGGGTTAGAAGGTGAGAATATGGTGTTATGAGTGGAAAAAGAGTGAATTTTTGAGAGTTGGAAGGCCAAATCTGGATTTAGTGGTATTTGGAGGTTAAAGTGAGTTAATCCTAGCATGAAATGTTATTTAGGACTTATGAGAAAGTTTGGGCTGTGCTAGAGAGAAAAACAAACGACCAAAGTGAACAAAGAGTCAATTCTAGGGTAAAATTGGGTGTTGAGGAGTCAAATTTTGATTCGGTGGAATTTTAGGTGTAAAATCAGTTTGAGCAAGTTTAGATTGACGTTATAGACTTGTGTGAGGTGAAAGTTTGCTCCGAATTTACCCCATTCTCAATTTCACTTCTCAAACCTTGAAAATCCATTAAATTGAGGGGTTTTGGATACCTAGATTTTGTGTTGCTTTGGTCTGAAGCATGTCCTTGGTTTAGACATGATTGGTACATGATTTGGGACTTGTAGGATTCAATTTGGGCTAAATTGGATGAGGGAAAGAGTGGTTTTTGAAATCTGCACTTTATGCAGAATTTTGCCGTTGAAATGTGCAGCAGAATTTTGTATAAGTGTAGAAAAATGCTTGTGTATGGATGGTTGTGAAAAGGGTAATACATTTGGGGTTCTGGACATTTGCTAGTAGATCCCAACGGTCAAAATGTAGACTTATGTACTAGAGACTTCCAGTAAAATTTTCGAGTCGATCCAACGATTAACGAATTGGAACATAGAGAATATTACTCGGATAATTGAATGTGAAAAGCTGTAATATTGGTTTGTGTTTTGGGTAGAGTTTTCTGCCTTTGCCCTGTTTTCTTGGCTGTGTTAGTTTGTGATGATTGAATGTTGAATTACTTGGATGTTTTGGAAGCTTGGGAGGATTGATGGGGACCCGGCGTTGAGAGGAACGACGATAAGGGCTACGTGGGAGTACGTGAGCTCAGTTGAAGGTGGGCAACAGGGGATGGTGGGTTATACGTGATTTGTGGATGTGGAGAATCGTTTTGTACCATCGCCCGACCGCCACCTAGTACCACATGTGATGGGTACCCCATAATCCTACAAGCTTGAAATGAGGAAGTGTAGAAGGGTGAGACTTCCTGCTTTTATTCGTTGACCACAGAGTGGTACCTGGAGATATGTCGCGGGGGTCAGGAGACCTTGGGGACGTCAGGTGGGGTGCTATTGCCCAAAACCAAGCTTGACCAATCCCGACCCAACCCGGGCATAGTCAGTCAGTGAGAACCTGTGATGTACCTAAGCAGGCGAGCTCCTGTCAGTCAACAGATAAAAGGAACAAAGACCACAAAGCAAGGAGGCTTGTGTGGTGGTTGGCCAGCTGTGAACTTTGATTGATATATGGGATATGGCCTCTGGTAATCGATTACCAAGGGTGGGTAATCGATTACAAGGCTTAAAAATGAAGACAGGAGACTAAGATGGTCTCTGGTAATCGATTACCAAGGGAGTGTAATCGATTACCAAGCTTGAAAACGAGGTCAGGAGGCTAGGAGGGCTTCTGGTAATCGATTACCAAGGGGGTGTAATCGATTACCAGGCTTAAAATGGGACTGGAAGATTGTGGAGGCCTCTGGTAATCGATTACCATCCTGTGTAATCGATTACACAGAGGAACAGGCCACTGGTAATCGATTACCAGGTATGTGTAATCGATTACACAATGCCTTTTTCAGGTTTACACGTCCTGAAGCTGTATAATTCGAGTTTGCCCTCTGGTAATCGATTACCAAGGTTGTGTAATAGATTACCAGAGATGAAAAGCCTAAAGATACCCCTTTTACTTGCATGTAGTGGTTATGAGACACATTGTGTTGCGGCGTAGTTAGATTTTCGTGAAAGAGTCTACCCCCTTTCTCTTCTTTCTTGTAGATCGTGATGGCGGCGCAGCTAATCCATGATCGAGTGGAGATGGAGTGCCTAGAGGGAGCTTGGGAGACCCTCGAAGGCAACACGAGGTGCCGATTTCGAGGCATGATTCGATTTACGGCTACTTCATTGGTGCATCCAGATGAACCTGCGCGCACGCTTCAGCGTACTGTGGAGTGGATACTACCCACGCCTACACCATACCGTCTAGTGGAGCCAGTCCAAGTGATTGAGGTAACGTCATCCGAGGAAGACCCTGAGGAGGATCTCGAGGAGCTACCTCCTGAGCCTGCTGTGGATGCTCTTGACTTTCTAGACGGTGATGAGGACCCACTCCCTGAGGTGGATTCTCCCGAGGACGTCATGTCGGCATCCGAGGTAGACTCTACGGAGGATAGTGGCCCTGGAGAGATGGCGATCAGTGGAGGCTCTTCATCATAGTAGACAGTTCTATGGACTAGTTTTATATACTTTTTGAGGGTGGGTGTATCTAGGACTGACTGTTAGGTTTACTCTTTTGTTTTTGTACGGGTAGACCTATTGTATAGGAATTTGATGATTGTACACATGTGGCTGAAGCTACTTCAGTGGATAATTTTGCTTTGGATGACACTATGTATTTTGTAAAACTCCCATATTTTGGACAGCTTCAAATGAGGAATGTATTTATGTTTAATCTTGTTATTTGAAAAGAAAGCATCAGCAAACTTTGTTTGCAAAAGAGTTTATTGACCGTATTTTATTCTATTATTTTCACGTGACGACCTAAAGTAATGGCTGGTACATTATTCCTTTTGAAACAACAAAATAGTTTAGAGATTATGAGTGGTAAGAAAGAAATGACTCCGAATAGAGTTGTGAACTGGCCATTCAGGACTATATAGTGAGGATTTTCCTTCTAAACTTAGTTATTGTGAAAAGAGAAAGAAATGAAAAAGAAAAAGAAGAAAAAAAAATTTACCATGGTTTTTGTAATTTAAATCATTTCTATTAAAGCAGTCATTAATTTAGGGACGCCACAATTTGTGGTATCAGAGCAAAAGTTGGATTCTAGTGAACCTGTTTATGGTCTTGCTGTGTGAATGTTGTGTATCTCTGAAACTTGGAAGTAGGTTTCGGGGAGTGACGTTAAGTCACACATTGTGTGTATTCCTACCTTTTGTCTTGAGCATGAACGTGTGATTGATTCAGTAGAATTGTTGTGTGTATATGTATGTATAGAGAGAAGGATATTGTTGTAACTGTCATAGCCTGTGTGGTACACTCTCTCAGTAGGATTTTTTGGATACTAATAGTTTTCCTTCAGAATAGGTATGGCTGGTACATTATTCCTTTTGAAACAGCAAAATATTTTAGAGATTTTGAGCGGTAAGAAAGAAATGACTCTAAATAGAGTTGTGAACTGGCCATTCGGGACTCTATAGTGAGGATTTTCCTTCTAAACCTAGTTATTGTGAAAAGAGAAAGAAATGTAAAAGAAAAAGAAGAAAAAAAAATTTACCATGGTTTTTGTTATTTAAATCATTTCTATTAAACCAGTCGTTAATTTAGGGACGCCACACACTGCGCCCCCAAATGCGCAAGTTAGAAGAAATAATTTCCTGGGCCCTCGTGTCCATAAATGCATTCATATCATGCATCGCATAAGCATCTCTTCATGGCATCATAATGAACATATCATTCCTGCATTTGTCCGTTATCATATTCCAGCATCACATTTTGCATGAGTCATTGCATCATCATGCATATACGTTCAACATACTTTTTGTTCTACAAACTGCATACCTTTTGTTTTCATGTTCGCTCATGCATGATCCTTGCATTTTCCTCTGCAAAACAAAAACAAAAAGGGAAGCATGAAAATTCATGATGCATTCTTAGTGGCATATGTTCGGTACCATGAGCCAACCATGTTGGGATCATAAACCCATTTAACTTAAAAACAAAATGATTGAACATGGTACCTAATGCATGGTTAACTAAGAAAAGATGTTTCTCGAACGTGGTCATTCCCAAGTTCAAGGTGCCGGACTTTGACAAGTACAAGGGGACTACTTGCCCCAAGAACCATCTAAAGATGTATTGTCGGAAGATGGGGGCATACACAAAAGATGAGGAACAGCTAATACATTTCTTCTAAGAAAGTCTTACTGGGGTAGCTGTTACCTGGTACACTAACTTGAAACCTTCCCGAGTCCATTCTTGGAAGGACCTAATGGCTGCCTTCTTTAGGCAGTGTCAATACAATTCTAATATGGCTCCGAATAGGATGCAACTACAAAAACATGTGCAAAGAGGGGGGCACGGATCTTTCAAAGAATACGCCCAAAGGTGGAGGGATATGGCAGCCCAAGTGGTTCCCTCAATGACGGAGAAAGAAATGATAACAATGATAGTAGACACATTACCAGTGTTCTACTATGAATAAATGGTGGGCTACACACCTTCAAGCTTTGCTGATTTAGTTTTCGCTTAAGAAAGGATCGAAGTGGGTCTGAAAAGAGGCAAATTTAATCATCCTGCTTGGACAAATGAAGAGGGTGAGAATGAGGGAGAAGCCCATGTTGTGACTGCCATTCCTATACGGCCAAGTTTCCCACCAATCCAACAATGTCATTACTCAGCCAATAACAACCCTTCTCCTTACCTACCACCCAGTTATCCACAAAGGCCATCCCTAAATCAACCACAAAACCCACCTTCCACACAACCAATGCTAAACACCACCTTTAGCACGAACCAAAACACCAACCAAGCAAGGAAATTTGTAGCAAAAAGCCTGTAGAATTCACCCCAATTCTGGTGTCCTATGCTAACTTGCTCCATTATCTACTTGATACTGCAATGGTAGCCATAACCCCTGCTAGGTTTCCTCAACCTCCATTTTTCCGAGGATACGACTCGAACGCAATGTGTGCTTATCATGGAGGAGCCTTGGGGCATTCCATTGAGCATTGTATGACCCTGAAGTGTAAGGTGCAAAGTGTAATTGATGCGGGCTGGCTGAAATTTGAGGAGAATCGCTTGTGAATCCTAACATTGACAAACGACACCACACATGGGGCAATTTTGAAAGCTGTTGTTAGATGTCTCTAATGACTCATCAGGATTTTCAAGTTTATGCCATTATTATAAACCACAGTTACAATGCTAAAATGGATGAATTTGACATCCTTGTCTCTCTCATCCTCTCACAAACACATCTTTGCTTATTCAACTTCCACTGAAATGTGAGTGTAAGCCATTGGTTTGTTTGCTCAAAGCGACCTGCGCTCCTGAGTGTTGACTTCCAAGACCGTTCAATCAGAGATTACTCGTCCTGCACGTTGGTGGGGTGTCGTAAACAACGAGTAAAGCAGAAAAGTTCAAAAAGAAAAAAACATTTGATTGACTGTGTTTTCAAGTAAAAATATAGACATTCATGTGACCTCATTTTATCATTCCAGAAATTTTTTCTTTTTTAGAGAGAAGTTAGTTATCAAGAATAGGAGTCATTTGACTTAACCCATCAACTGAAAAAATCCTTAAACTATCTCTCGTCCTTGGAAAATTCTCTTTGCAAGAATCAACCCCTTCTTTCATTCTTCCTTGCTACAAAGTTGTGGAAACAAAACAACGATGGATACCTTAGAGCCCTACACTGGGGCAATGAAAGGCACCATGCATAAACCTTAAGCGAACCTAGGGGCAGATCAAAAGTTCTCACCCGTTGATGCTTTTAAACAAAAAAGGCGGGGGGAACAAACTCGAGAATTTCAATTGATTGGTTAAACATCAAACGACTCCATTCTCATCACTCCAAAATGGTCAAGTGACTAAATCAAACAGAACATACACTCTGAAGGAGTTCCTAAAGAGATTTACAAAAGATAGGATAAGGTTGCATGAATTATCACCTCTTTCAAAAGGACAGTCAATCTGTGTTTTCCAAAAAAAATTAAATCAAAATCAAAATCATAAAATAGGGAAAGAATGTTATGAACATTGTACAACTTTCCATTACATTGAATTGTTTCATATGAAGTCCGCATTTACCAAATTTCACGACAAAGGTTGCATGCATCTGCATCCCTAAAAATCATGTTAACTGCATAAATTTCCTACATCTAATGTCCAATCTTTTGAATTTGGGATGATCGGCCTTCTCAATGAATCAATCTCATGCTTTCTCATAAGGGTGGACCTTTGGGTACAAGAACCTATTGCCTTCAAAGGACCAAGCATCCTCACCATCAGAGGGCTACACGCTCTCACCTTCTGAGGACTGTACGTCCTCACCTTCAGAGGACCGCACGTCCTAACCTTCAGAGGACTACACGTCCTCGCCATCAGAGGGCTACATGCCCTCACCTTCAGAGGACTGCACGTCCTCACCTTCGGAAGGCTACACGTCCTTGCCTTCAAAGGACTACCCGTCCTCGCCTTTAGAGGACTACACGTCCTCGCCTTCAGAGGACTACACGTCCTCGCCTTCAGAGGACTACCCGTCCTCGCCTTCAGAGGACTACACATCCTCGCCTTCAGAGGGTTGCACGTCTTCACTGTCAGAGGACTACACGTCCTCGCCTTCAGAGGACTTCACGTCCTCACCTTCAAGGGCTACACGCCTTCGCCTTTGTAGGACTACACGTCCTCACCTTTAGAGGACTACACGTCCTTGCCTTCAGAGGGCTGCACGCCTTCGCCTTTAGAGGACTACACGTCCTCACCTTCAGAGGGTTACATGTCCTCACCGTTAGAGAGCTACATGTCCTCACCGTCAGAGGACTACATGTCCTCACCTTCAGAGGACTACACGTCCTCACCTTCAGAGGGTTGCATGCCCTCATCCTTAGAGGGCTACATGCCCTCGCCTTGCCTTCAGAGGACTACACATCCTCGCCTTCAAAGGGCGACACGTCCTCAACTTCAGAGGGCTGCACGCCCTCACCTTTAGAGGGCTACGCGTCCTCGCTTTTAGTGGGCTCCATATCCACACCTTAAGAGAATTTTAGGTCCTTTGCCCTTAATGCTTAACCGAGACTTGCGCTCTCGGTTAAGGGGCCAATAGTTTCCTTTTATCAGCTCTTAAGCCACCCCCTGATTCTGGAGGAGGGCCAACTGTGCGAGCACAATCAGAGAGGGAGGATATCACGTAGCTACTATGCATATCGGGGAAAGATTTCACCCGTACCGCTGCAAAGAGACGAATGCGGATCATGAGCACCAACATGACCACTCTTACATAGATATGGATAACATTGCTACTTAGCAACATTCCATCCAACGACCACAATGCTGATCTCCCCCCTACAGAAGTATCGGTTGGTCAGTGTCATCCTGACATAGTTAAGTATGCATATGGTTCAACTGATTTTTGATGACATCTTCTATTTGTAGGGATCGCGCCCACAAGACACCCAGTGGACCCGGAGGAGCCCAACAGGGCCCTAGGGTTTCCAGCTCTGGTTACGGGCCTCTATCAGTCCTACAGGGTGTCCGTCCCCCCCAGCAAGGTCATGCCATCGTGACATATGTAAGTATGCACTTCTCTCAACTAATTTCTGATGTCATCTATTATTTGCAGGGGTCACGCCCGCAAGACACCCAGTGGACCCAGAGAAGTCCAACAGGGTCCTAGGGTCTCTAGCTCTGATTATGGGCCTCTGTCAGTTCTACGAAGTGCTTGTCGCTCCCAGCAAAGTCATCAGGCCCCCCACTAACCGAACTTTCATCAAGAAGTACTGCACCCCCAAGCAGGTGCAGGGCGTGACACCACAGCAGCCCGAGGTTGGCCGGCAGCGAGCAATAGGCGCACCGCCTCCACCTCTAGAGTTCACCTCTGTTCATCCACAAAAAGGTTAGAGTGTTGCCTACGACACATGGCCGACCAATAGGCGACCAAGTCCAAAGCCAAAGGTAAGCAAAGTACTAGGTCCGTGACCGACAAGTCATCACGCGTCCAGCTCAAGACGTTAAAGAAGCGCTACTAGGAGGCAACCTAGTACCTTTTAAATTTTTGCTTGTTATTTGATCACCTTTGTTTCTCATGTCATAGTAGGACACACCTAGTTGCTCATGATACTAGGAATTTAAATAAAACAAGCACAAGCTCGTAAGGTAGTCATACCTCACAAAATATATGTGTGTGTTTAGGTAGTGAAAATACCTTAGATATGCATGTATGTAGCAAAAAGATACCTCATAAAAAATATATATTTATGTTTAGGTAGTGAAAATACCTTAGATATGCATGTATATAGCAAAAATACCTCACAAAATATGTATATGTATGTTTAGGTAGCAAGATACCTTGGATATGCATGTATATAGCAAAAATACCTCACAAAAATATACACATGTTTAGGTAGCAAAATACCTCATGAAAGAAAAAAGAACAAAAACAAACAAGAACAAAAAATATACCTTTCGGCTGAAAAGCCAACATGCTTTTAAAAAGAGATGACTTCCAGCTTTTCTTTAAAAAAAAATTCACTGGTCATAACCAGTTTTTGAACAAAAATGTGTATACACCTGAAGGGTGAATGCTGTGAAATTTTCCCGAACGTCCAAAATGGACTCGGATGAATGCATGAATTGATAAAAGAACATATTTTTGAAACACTTGGTTGACTTAAATAGGGAAATGAATCCTGAGCCCTAGTGTCACATGACCATAAAAACTTGATACTTGAGTGTCCACATAGGTGCATGCATGACCAGTTTTGCATAAAATTTCCTAATCGTCATCATTTCATGTGTGTCATGGAAATAATGTGGGGCATCCCCTTTATCCCCGAACCGCTGGCCAAACCCTGACATATATCATGTCCAGTCGTTCTACAAGCCTTGAGCCAAAATCCCAACTTACCATAAACCTTGACCCAGGGTGAGAATGTCAATCCTTGCCCTCAGAAGAAAACAAAGAAGGCAAATTCCCAAACAAAGAGTGAGAGAAAGCAACAAAGAAGGAAAATTCCCAATCAAAAGAGTGGGAGAAAACAAAAAGAGAAAATTCCCAATCAAAGAGTGGGAGAAAGCAAAAAAAGGAAAGAAAATTCCAGAGCAAAGATCAAAAGAAAACAGAAGAAATATGCAGAAAGGTCTTTGGACTAGACAATATCTGAACAATACAGAATTGTCACCAAGTAAACAAAAAAGGAAAGGAAATCACGACCTAAAGTGGTCCTCTCCCTTTGATTGCCAACCAAAATCCTGTGCGTCGGTGACTTGTTCACCTCACACTAAACAAAAACAGAAAAGGAAAAGGCCAAGAACACTCAAAGCCAAATTTCCCACAAAAAAAAAAACAAACCATTCCCACGAAAAAGTCCTATTGATCCATGATCATGCATGTAATCTTTGATTTGATAGGAAATAATTTGCAAAATCAAGTCATGACATATCTATGGCTCGGAATTAGGATGAAACACTTACCTGTGTGAGGTTGATACACTTTGAGTGATTTTCTTCTATTTTTGTTGAACCCAGTGTTTCCTCTAAATGGTCATTTAGAAACGAAATGCTAATGTCCAAAATCTCATTTATGGTTATGAGAAAATTTCATCAGCATACTCTCCTTCCCTGGTAAACACACTATTTTTCATCCGAAAAGCATATGTTGCTCTGATCAATTGGAAGTTTTGTCTCTTTACTAAAGCATGTTCGCATTTTTAGTGAAGAAAACACCGAGACTATTTTAGTCTCACAAGTTATCCAGAACTACATAGGTCTGAGTTCCTTATTGAGGATACGTAGGAGCAAGAGCCTCACTTTTGTCGGTCGCCCCACAATCTCTGTCATACTGACCCTGAGGTCATGATGACATGCGGAGACAAATTATGGTCATTCTGCACACCTTTTCGCCATTCAGAGACAATCGTGTCCGATGGCACGCAGAGACAAATTATGGTCATTATGCACCTTTTGTCATCCAGAGGCGGTGTTCCCGATGACATGCGGAGACAAATTATGGTCATTGCGCACACCTTTTCGCCATTCGGAGACAATCGTATCCAATGGCACACAGAGACAAATTATGGTCATTCTGCGCCCTTTTGTCATCCAGAGGCGGCGAGCCCGATGACATGCGGAGACAAATTATGGTCATTCCGCACACCTTTTCGCCATTCGGAGACAATCGTGTCCAATGGCATGCAGAGACAAATTATGGTCATTCTGCCCTTTTGTCATTCAGAGGCAGTGAGCCCGATGACATGCAGAGTCAAATTATGGTCATTTCGCACGCCTTTCCGCCATTCGGGGGCAATCGTGTCCGATGGCACGCAGAGACAAATTATGGTCATTCTACGCCTTTTGTCATCCCGAGGCGGCGAGCCCGAGGACATGTGAAGACAAATTATGGTCATTCCGCACACCTTTTCGCCATTCGGAGACAATCGTGTCTAATGGCATGCAGAGACAAATTATGGTCATTCTACGCCTTTTGTCATCCAGAGGCGGCAAGCCCGATGACATGCGGAGACAAATTATGGTCATTCCGCACACCTTTTCGCCATTCGGAGACAATCGTGTCCGATAACACCCAGAGACAAATTATGTTCATTCTGCGCCTTTTGTCATACAGAGGCAGCGAGCTCGATGACATGCTGAGACAAATTATGGTCATTCCGCACACCTTTTCGCCATTCGGGGACAATCGTGTCCGATTGCACGCAGAGACAAATTATGGTTATTTTGCGCCTTTTGTCATCCTGAGGCAGTGAGCCCGAAGACATGCGGAGACAAATTATGGTCATTCCGCGCACCTTTTCCTCATCCGGAGACGATCGTGTCCGATGGCACGCAAAGACAAATTATGGTCATTCTGCGCCTTTTCTAGAGACAATCGTGTCCGATGGCACGCAGAGACAAATTATGGTCATTCTGCGCCTTGTGTCAACCGAGTGGAACAAATTCGGTAGTATCAGGATGATGTTGGTCGTTTGGTGCTGATCATTTTCAAAATTTTTGCAGGTTCCGTTGGTGGGGATATTGACCGGCCGAATGATTTTTCGCTCGAACGAAATTAGTGTCTTACCTTTACTTCCCTTTTATCTCCAATAAAAGACAAGTAAAAAGGGGCAACTGTCATACCCTAATTTCGTCCAGGGACCATTGTTTGGTGGCATGCAACCTTTGCTTGACCGCTTCAAGGTACTTGACACCCATCGTTAGGAAATCCGTGGAGTTCAACGACATGTCAGGAGTCGAAAGGAAACATTGTTGTGCAATCCGTAAAGTTCCGCAACATTCCAGAAGTCAAAGAAGGGATTGTTGCACAATCCGTAAGGTTTCGCGACATTACGGAAAGAAAACAAGTATCGTTATGTAATCCATAAAGTTTCGTAACGTTACGGAAAAAGAATCAGCAGAAAAAGCAAAAGGGGGTCTATTTAGTAAAATGGGGGGTGCAAATAGCAATTTGCAAATCTGGGACAACCTAGCTCGCCTGGGCGAGCTGGGCGGCAACCACCTCCCCCATTTTGTTAAAAAATGACTTTCGGGGCTTCTAGGACTTCCGTAATGCTTCCGTAAAATTCTCATAACCTATAATAAGCATATTTCACCTAATATGACTGAGAAGGAAGAGAAAAAAAAAAAAGTCAAGTCCTATATGCTTCCGTAACTTTTTCGTAAATTTCGAAAGAAGGGGATGAACTTATCAAAATGGGGGGATGCAAATAGAAATTTTCAAAATTTTGAATTTGTGCCTTCCAGAGCATTTTCGATGCAGGGTTGCTTCTGGAGTAAGCAACCCAGCTCGCCTAGGCGAGCTGGGCGGTAACCTCCTCCCCCTTTTTCCTATAAATAGGTGAAAGATGGTTGTTCCAATGATCCCTAAGCCCCCTGGCTATGCATTTCAGCTGTTTTTGGTGAAAAAAATTGTTTTCGTGAAGAAAATCCAAGCCGAGGTGCTTCCGTAACGCTTCCGAGATGTTTCAGTGAGCAAATCCGTGAAGGTTTTCCGTCGTTCCTCACCGTTCTTCATCGTTCTTCGTCGTTCTTCGGTCTTCAACCTGTAAGTTCCCGAAATTGAACCTTTCAATTCATTCTATGTACCCTTAGTGGTCCCCACTTGTTTCGCGTGCTTTTATTTTTATTTCATTTACTTTTTGTACCTCCTTTTGACGTGCTTTAGTAATTTATTTAAGTCATTTCCTCGCCTAATCAAAAATAAAATAAATTTCCACCGATCATTTGAATTGTAACATCTTTTAATTTCTGTTAAAATGAAATCCGATCGTTCTGTCATGCCATAACCACGTTTAAAACAAAAAAAGAGGCAAAATAATAATATAATAATAAAAAAATACATTTTAATAAAATAATCAAAAAAGTCAATAGGACGTTTTTCTTTGGGATTTTTCTTTCTTAACCGAATTGACTAATAACCAAAGTGAAACTAAGGCTAAAATCAATTCATAAATCAAGCTTTTGTCATCACCTAAAAAGCCATTTTTAAGGTCCAACACCTTGAAATGGTCTTTTCTGGTTTTATTGGTTAAACGTGGATTTTTAAAGCCTAAAATAAACACGTAGCTTTCTCACCTCTTTCAAAAAACCAAGAGATCATTAATGGTCCAATGCCTTAATGTTTTCTCCCCTTTAAAAAGAATCGAAAGATCGTTTAATGGTCCAACGCCTTAAATGACCTTTCATTCAATCAAAATATATCTTGCAAAAAAAAGATAAAAACAACTTAACCAACGGTCAGTTCTCAAAGAACTACGTAGGTCTGATTTCCTTATCACAATTGAGAAATACATAGGAGCAAAGGAAACACCCTTGTCGACCACAAAAAGATAAAAAATACAAAAAGCATAAAAAGACATAAAAACGTAAAAAGGGAAAATAAAACAAATTGAAGTCATGTTTGCACACTTGATTAAAGGCTGTCGTCCCTTTTGACGGACGCGTGGGGTGCTAATACCTTCCCCATGCGTAAATACAACTCCCGAACCTTTCCCACTTAAAGTTGTAGACCATGCCTTTTTCCGGTTTTTCTGACGTTTTCCTCGAATAAACGCCGGTGGTGACTCCGCGCGTTTTCCTTCCTTGGAAGAGGCACCCGTGAGCCCTCGCGTCGCCCTCCCGCTGAAGGGTAGGTTGCGACACCGTGCAATATGCGCGAGATCAGTGCGCTAAGCACAGCAGGTGCCTTCAGCTAGGCTAAGCTCGAGACTGGCGCAATGCCCAATTTCACTTACTCGCACTAAGCGCGAGGGTGGCGCTAAGCGCAACATCGCGATTTTAGAGCCTATTTAAAGCCTCTCTTGTGCAGAATTAGGGTACCACCTTTATGACACTTTTATGACAACTTCTACAGACGGCCAGGGCATAGAATTCTTGAGCAGCCACAGGCCTATTTGGGGAAAAGAGCCCTAGAAGCAGAGAAGAGGAGCAGCTTGTGCATTGAAGCCTAGGTTTTGTCATTTGAGAGAGATTATTAAGTAGAAAGTGAGTGTGAGATGCTGAGAAGAGGAGGAGGAATCCCCCTTCTTGTGTAAGGAACTATCATTCTTTGCTTTTAATCTCATTTATTATTAGGGTTTCTTTGTAATGGCTGGCTAAAAACCCTAGTTGGGGATTTCTAATGAACAACTGATGTAAATACCTAATATCTAATTGACTATGTTTTTTGTGTTCAATGCTTCCTTCAATGCTTTATGTTTGTATGCTTTTGGTCTGATTACCCATTTGTATGCACAGTTAGGTGACTTTAGCATTGGAAAATGTACTATTTCTTTAGAACTTGATTAAAGCAGGATTGAAACTTAGCCTTTCATGAGGGATCTGCGGGTTAAGTTTTGGTTTTAATTATGCTGTTACAATAATGTTGTTTAGTTTAAGCCTAGTCTTACATGAGGGATCTGCGGATGAAGCTTAGGCTAAATTAGGCTAAACTTTAGTAAGCTACTTGAGCTGAGTCTAGTCTTACATGAGGGATCTGCAGATGAAACTCAGTTTAAGTTGGTCTAAACCTAAGAGGGTTGTCTAAATTGGGTGTAGTCTTAAATGAGGGATCTGCGGATGAAGCTTGGATATTCAGCCTGACGAGGGATCGAGGGTTTAGTAATTTAGGCTACAACATTGAACACAAGAACACGATTGATTAGAGAAATATATTTCTATGCATCAACTTGTTTGTTAGAAAGACCCAACATATCTACTTACTGCTGTCATTTTATTTACCTTTCATTTGATAGTTTTTAGCATACAAGTTTAGTTTAAATTCTGTTTGAATTTATCACTTATACATGTTCTCTCAACAATGCTTCGATTATGAACTTAATTCAGGCTAACATTAGTTCCCTGTGTTCGATACTCGGATTCATCTGTTTTTATTTTAAATACTTGACGACCCAGTGCGCTTTCGGGTAAGAAAACTCCCCATTGAAAATTTCCTTGAGACATAAATGCACAAAAAGTAACTGCAGCGGGGAGACATCAAAGTATTTATGGCATTGTTGCCAGGGGACTAAACTAATAGTAGAGTTTAGTTCAATTTGCAGCATTGCTTTAATTTTGCTTTTTCAATTTTTTGATTCTTTTGACTAACATAGTAGTTTTAGTACATTCATTATTCTTTTGAACTGGATAACTGTTGTACTGTTCTTGTATGCAAAGAAGATCTTCCGTAGGTGATTTGATTCACATTGATTTGGAGATTAACGCCACTTGTAGAAGGCGTAATCAAGAGAAAATTAGTAAATTTTTGTAGGACTTAAAGGCAGCAGCAATTCCAGAGGAAGAACCTCAATCTTATGAGGCATCTTCTAGTTTTCATATTGCAAAACATTCTCATTTAGATCCTAGTGAAGAATATATCATGGCTAAAGAGCCAAGAAGAGTTACTCTGGAAGATTATTCAAGTTCTAATGTGCCACAATTTTTCACCAGCATTGCACAACCAGAAGTTCAAGCACAAACCATTACTTATCCACCATCATTGATTCAGTTGATCCAGAATAATTTGTTTCATGGATTACCAAATGAAGACCCAAATGCACACTTAGCCACTTACATAGAAATATGGAATACTATTAGGTTGGATGGAGTGCCTGAAGATGCAATCCGACTGAGCTTGTTTTCATTTTCTTTATCGGCAGAAGCCAAGAGGTGGCTTCATTCATTCAAAGGTAATAGTCTTAAGACATGGGATGAAGTAGTGGAGAAATTTTTGAAGAAATATTTCCCTAAGTCTAAGACTGCAGAAGGCAAAGCTGCCATCTCTTCTTTTCATCAATTTCCCTATGAATCTTTGAGTGAGGCCTTGGAAAGATTCCATGGTTTATTGAGAAAGACTCCCACTCATGGATTCTTAGGACCAATACAGCTCAATATCTTTATAGATAGGTTAAGACCGCAGTCCAAACAGCTATTAGACACTTCTATAAGTGGGAAAATCAAATTGAAGACCTCTGAAGAAGCCATGGATCTCATTGAAAATATGGCTGCAAGTGACATTGCTATTTTGAGAGATAGAGCTCACATTCCCACCAAAAAGAGTTTATTGGAGTTAACCTCCCAAGATGCATTGTTAGCACAAAACAAATTGTTGTCTAAGCAACTGGAAACCTTGACTAAAACACTAAGTAAGTTGTCAACTCAAATTCATTCTGCACATACTTCACATGCTTCTATTTTGAAGGTTGTAGGATGTACCATCTGTGGAAGAGCTCATGAATCTGGATGTTGTATTCCTATTGAAGAACACCCCACTCATGAAGTCAATTACATGGGAAATCAGCCCAAGAACAATTTCAATGTAGGAAGATTTTCTGGATTCCAACATGGCCAACAATATAATCAACAACAGGGACAATGGAGGAACCACCCTAGAAATCAGTTCAACAGAGATCAAGGTGGACCATCCATAAGGCCACAACAACAAGGGCCTAGTCTTTATGATCGCACAACAAAGTTGGAAGAGACTCTAACTCAGTTTATGCAGGTTTCTATGTCCAATCAAAAAAGCACAGAGTCCGCCATAAAGAATCTTGAGGTCCAAGTGGGATAGCTTGCAAAGCAATTGGAAGATAGATCATTAAGCAGTTTTACAGCTAATACAGAGAAAAATCCCAAGGAGGAATGTAAAGCTGTGATGACTAGAAGTAGAATGGCCATCTAAAGAGATGATAGTGAAGCTGGAAAGAAGATGGAGGAACATAAACAACAGCTGGAACCTAAGCCAACACTTGAACCTGTTTCTGACTTTGTAGAACTTGAAGAGATTAATGAGGAGACTGAAGATGACAAGGAAGAAAAGAGAAAGAAAAAGAAAGAATAAAAGAGGAAGAAAAAGAAAAAGAAAAAAAAGTTGAAAAATGAAAAACAAAAAGAGAAAGTTGTTGATGATGAGATGAGGAAAGGCAAGAGTGAGGCAAACATTGACAAGAAGAAGGTACTACTCCAAATGAAGGCAAGGAAGTACCTTATCCTTTGGTACCTTCCCGGAAAGAGAAAGAAAGACATTTGGCTAGATTTCTTGATATCTTCAAGAAACTGGAAATTACTTTACCCTTTGGAGAATCACTTCAACAGATGCCACTCTATGCCAAATTTTTAAAAGATATGCTGACAAAGAAGAATCGGTACATCCACAGTGACAGAATTATGGTGGAAGGCAATTGTAGTGTTATGATTCAACGCATTCTTCCACCTAAGCACAAAGATTCTGGAGTTGTCACGATACCGTGTTCCATTGGCGAGGTTGCTGTAGGAAAAGCTCTCATAGACTTGGGATCTAGTATCAACTTAATGCCTCTTTCCATGTGCCGGGGACTTGGGGAGATAGAGATAATACCTACACGCATGACCCTCCAGTTAGCTGATCGCTCCATCACAAGACCAAATGGAGTGATTGAAGATGTTTTTGTGAAGGTGAAACACCTTATATTCCCAACTGATTTTGTTGCGATAGACATAAAAAAGGATGCTGATATTCCTCTCATTCTTGGTCGCCCATTCATGTCTACTGCAAGTTGTGTAGTACATATGGGAAAGAAGATGTTGCAAATGGGCATAGAAGATCAGAAAATCAGCTTTGATTTATTTCATGAAGATAAATAGCCACCTGACCGGAATGTCTGTTTTAAAGTTCATGTGATGGAGGAAAGAAGACCTGAGAAGAAGGTCCTTGAAGTGGGAACATTATGGGATCCTGGATAACAGGATGATGCGTCAAGCTAATGACGTTAAAGAAGGGCTTACTGGGAGGCAACCCAACTTTTCTTTCCCTTCTCTATCTTCATTTTTATTTCTTTCATGTAGTTAGGACATCTTGCTTGTGATTGTGATTGATTTTAGCTTGTTTAGTAATGAACAAAAAGGGTCGTTAAAATTATGTGTGAAGAGATAAGCAGAAAATGACTCAGAAAATTTTCAGTTTGCTTATTCGCTAAGTGCAAACTTTGCGCTAAGCGCCATCTCTTCACACGCTAAGCTGAGCTTGCTTGCGCTAGGCACAAAGACCCCTGATTGATTGGCTAAATGGTTCAGCTAAGAACACATCGCTGTGCTAAGCCCAAAATCTTCACTGTAAGTTGCACTTTAAGCAGTGGGCTTAGCGTGGATGGTGCACTAAGCGCCACTTCCTCTCTGTGAAAATTTATTATAGTTGCGCTAAGCAACCCATCATGTGCTAAGCCCCAGATTCATTCTGTAAGATGAGCTATCAAGCTAGGCTTAGCAGGGAAGGATGCACTAAGCGCCAACATCATTTTGTTTTAAAGTCATTGGAAGTGCGCTTAGCGCATGTAGTGGCGCTAAGCCTGAATCACTCACTGTAAGTTGAAGCTTGATGTATGCTAAGCCTCGCATCTCAGGCTAAGCACATGTTGCGGAAAGAATTTTGGTGTTGCAGAAAGTGCTAATCCCCGCTGCTACGCTAAGCCCCAAATGCTTACTAGAAGTTACAACTTCGAGTTGGGCTTAGCGCGAGGCTAGGCTAAGCGCCAGTGTTTTAAACTCAAATGTCATGTTGGCACGCTAAGCGCAGCTGCGCGCTAAGCGCACCATACAAATTTCAACTTTTAAAAAGTAGAGGCAGAGGCACTTGGGTTGCTACCTTGGCACCCAAACCTCTGCACTCTCTCATCTCTGAGCATATTTCTGTTTCTACTATGTGCTTATCAGCCCCTCTGCATCCCTTGCTTCTTCACACTCTGCATTACATAATCCAAGTAACTCTCTTGATTTCTTTTGCTTTGTATTTCATTCTTCACACCTTATGATGGAAGCTTGCTTGTGGAGCTTCTATGGAGGCTGGATCTTTGAGCTTCAATGAGGTCCTTCAATGGTGATTTTTCACCATGGAGATGCAGCGGAAGACAAAGGAGAAAAGGTGAGAGGAGGCGCCATCCACTAGGGAATAAGCCATGGAAGAAGGAGCTTCACCATCAAGATGAGCCTTGGATAAGAAGCTTGGAGAGAATGCTTCAATGGAGGAAAAGAAAGAGGGAGAGAAAGAGAGAGGGGGGAGCACGAAATTGAAGGAATAAAAGAGGTAGATAATTGGAACTTTGAAGTATGTCTCACAAGACTCTCATTCATCAAAGTTACAACAAGTGTTACACATGCTTCTATTTATAGACTAGGTAGCTTCCTTGAGAAGCTTTCTTGAGAAAACTTCCTTGAGAAGCTTCTTAGAGAAAACTTCCTTGAGAAGCTAGAGCTTAGCTACATACACCCCTCTCATAACTAAGCTCACCTCCTTGAGAAGCTTCCTTAAGAAGATTCCTAAGGAAGCTAGAGCTTAGCTACACATACCTCTCTAATAGCTAAGCTCACCTCCTTGAGATGAGAAGCTAGAACTTAGCTACACACCCCCTATAATAGATAAGCTCACCCCCATGACAAAAAACATGAAAATACAAAAAAAAGTCCTTACTACAAAGACTACTCAAAATGGCCCGAAATACAAGGCTAAAACCTTATACTACTAGAATGGCCAAAATACAAGGCCCAAACGAAGAAAAAACCTATTCTAATATTTACAAAGATAAGAGGGCTCATACTTAGCCCATGGGCTCGAAATCTACCCTAAGGCTCATGAGAACCCTAGGGCCTTCCCTTGGATCTCTAGCCCAATCTACTTGGAGTCTTCTACCCAATGCCCTTGCGGGATAGGATTGCATCATTCCCTCCACCTTGGAAAGGATTTGACCTCAAATCCCGAGGTTCTTCATACTCTGGGCTCCTTCCCTCAACACCTGTAAAAAGAACAAAAACATATGTATTAGTGGTGTTTGGTATGTTGAAGTAAGGTAAGGTCTGAAAACCCATTTCCTGGGCATCTTCCCATGAAGGAACATGGTTTCTCACCAACTCAATGAGTGTTGCTACAAGTATAGAAAAATATGGGACAAACCTTTTGTAAAAGTTTGTTATGTCATGGAAGCCCCAAATTTTTCTTATACTTGGTGGAGTGGGCCACTCAGGAATGACCTTTATTCTCTTAGGGTTCATGGGAACCCCTTGATCACTATTTGAAAAATTAAGAAAAGTAACGCAATAAAACATACATTTTTTCTATATTTTCATATTGATTATTCCTACCAAAAAGTATGACAAACCTAAGGTATCCCATATGAGTACCTAAGTTTGTATTGAAACTAAAAATAAGAACAAACCTACCTAATGGATCCCTATGTACACACACCATGAAGATGTTAGGTGTACGAGTGATTTTACAAAAGAGGGTTGCACCACTCAAAACATTCATCATACCATCCCCAACTACTATAGGAGGCATGTTTTTCTCTTTTCATTTCTTTCATTATTTTTCTTCTTTCTTCCTCTCTTATTTTCTTTTTTTCATCTTGATTTATTTCTTCCACTCTTTTTTTTTCCTTTTTCTTTTCTCTCTTGTTTTTATTTCCATAACTTGAGGGAACTCAACTCATCTTAGATTCTAGACAAAGGGTCTTTATGACTAGTACCCTCGCCATTAACACTAGATGAATGATGACTCATGTTGGTTCCTAAGTTATGGTTCTATCTTGTTAGAGGTTTGAAAACAAAAGGTAAAAGAAACTATGGTTGAAACTAGCCAAATAAACACTAAAAGAGGTGTGAAAGATAAGGTAAACAACTAATTGGTAAAAGGAAAGCTATCTAGGCGGTTTGTCAAGAAATGAAAACTAGGCGAATCCTAAGAGTGTTTGGATGACCACATTCAAGGTTCCCAACAAAACACTCACTATCCTAAGGAAAAATTGCCAAAAATTATTATACACAAATGGAAGTTTGGTAACCTATTGGAGGCTCTCGACACACTTCCAATGAAAGGCCTTTTAGTTACAAAACTTGAAAGCAATGAAGGTAAGTGAATTGCAAATTACAAAATTACAAAATGGTCCTCAATTTTGGTGGGTGTTCTCTCTTTGGTGATTCACTCAATTTGGAATTCTTCTTAGTCCAATAGCTCTTAAGGTGGTTGGCCCTTTTTTCTTGACTCAAATTCTTCAAGGGATGGCACCAATCCTCTTTCCAATTCCCTATATGGCAACCCACAAACAAGGAAACAAAGAGACAAACAATAACCAAAGACCAAAAAAAAATGAAACGAAAGCTAAACCAATGGAGTTTTAACAAGACAATTTTTCAAGGATTATTTAACAATTAAAGCAATGAAAAGGACATAGAAGCAAGCTAGGACTCAAAGAGAAACTTAGAATGGCTCTAGAGTAGAGTAAAAAAACTGAAAAAAAAGACTCAAAAAAACCTCTAGCTATGGCACTTGTCTTCACACTAATTTTCAATTGAAATTTCGGAACTAAGATTGGTATAACATAGGCACCAATTATAGAATAAATTTTGAGCCAAAACAACAAGCACACTTCCCTTTCATTTTTTTTTTCCTGAATACTGATTTTCCTGCCAACTTGTGTGATTTTTCGTATTTTTCCTTTCATCCAAATCACTTGTTTCTTTTTTTCTAACTTTTTTCCAGATGTATATAAAATTCAGTAAAAATTTCAGCTCAAAATTTGAAGTAACAAATTCTCTGTAATTTTTACAAGTTTGTATGTCCAAGCTGCCAGCACCAGCGATTTTGTTTTTTAAGCATGGTATATTGATTGCCTTGGGCTTACTTTCAACCTTCCTATGTATGTTGAACTCACTAGGATTGTTTACCACATTTTTAGGAGTTCAATATTCACTTAGGATCAACATTTCAGCCAGCAATTCAATCACCTAAACTCAAATTCACAATAGGCACAATCATAAGGAAACCTAAAAGTTCAAGAAAAGGTTCACAATCAAAGACTGTCTAAGAATTTTGCATGAACATGTTAAGGGCTAATTAACTTGAAAGATTTGACTCAAATCAAATAATAGGCTAAAAGAATTTGATACACTCATGAGAAAATGAGTTAGACAAAGAAACAAGAAAATAAAATCCAGCACAACATAAGAAATCTTATGTGACAAGTTTCATGACTAGACATGACTTCTATGACAAAACTACAATAGGTGAACAAGTCACTCTAGATTTTTTAGGTTTTATTCTACTTTAATATTTTTTTAAGAATTTTATGGTTTAGGTTTCAGCCACAAAAAATAACAAGACAAAACTCAAAGGAACCTAAATTCAACGCAATCCATGGTTCAAGAACAAGAAATTTGAACCATAGAAAATAAAATCTAGCTTCTATAACTAGTTTAATCGGTGAAAACGCTAAAGAATCATGTTAACAGCATTTAGCACAAGACATTTGAGGAGATACATGGAGAAAAAAATGAAGAAAAAACAATGGAAGAGAAGGTAAAGCAAAAAATTAATGGAGGTTTAAGGAGCACCTACTTGAAGCTCTTGTGCTCTGATTACCACTTGATGGAAACTTGCTTGTGGGGCTTCTATTGAGGCTGGATCTTTGAGCTTCAATGAGGTCCTTTAATGGTGATTTCTCACCATGGAGATGCAGCGGAAGACAAAGGAGAAGTGGTGAGAGGAGGCGCCATCCACTAGGGAATAAGCCATGGAAGAAGGAGCTTCACCACCAAGATGAGCCTTGGATAAGAAGCTTGGAGAGAATGCTTCAATGGAGGAAAAGAAAGAGGGAGAGAAAGAGAGAGGGGGGAGCACGAAATTGAAGGAATAAAAGAGGTAGAGAAGTGGAACTTTGAAGTATGTCTCACAAGACTCTCATTCATCAAAGTTACAACAAGTGTTACACATGCTTCTATTTATAGACTAGGTAGCTTCCTTGAGAAGCTTTCTTGAGAAAACTTCCTTGAGAAGCTTCTTAGAGAAACTTCCTTGAGAAGCTAGAGCTTAGCTACATACACACCTTTCATAACTAAGCTCACCTCCTTGAGAAGCTTCCTTAAGAAGATTCCTAATGAAGCTAGAGCTTAGCTACACATACCTCTCTAATAGCTAAGCTCACCTCCTTGAGATGAGAAGCTAGAACTTAGCTACACACCCCCTATAATAGCTAAGCTCACCCCCATGACAAAAAACATGAAAATACAAAAAAAGTCCTTACTACAAAGACTACTCAAAATGGCCCGAAATACAAGGCTAAAACCTTATACTACTAGAATGGCCAAAATACAAGGCCCAAACGAAGGAAAAACCTATTCTAATATTTACAAAGATAAGAGGGCTCATACTTAGCCCATGGGCTCGAAATCTACCCTAAGGCTCATGAGAACCCTAGGGCCTTCCCTTGGATCTCTAGCCCAATCTACTTGGAGTCTTCTACCCAATGCCCTTGCGGGATAGGATTGCATCACCTTAGGATATAGGATTTATGTTTTCTTATTTAGCATTACTGTTGTGTTAAGTTACTTAGTTAGGGTTAGGTATTTTAGGACCTTAGGTAGTTTAGAAGCCCATTAGGGGCAATGTGGTTAAAAAGGGGGTGAAAACCCCTGAGTATCTTCTGGGATTCACGATGAACGCGCTAAGCATGCCTGCTACGCTTAGCCGGTTCATCACAACTGTTAAATTTTTTTAGATTTCTTATGATCACGCTAAGCAGACCATGTCATGCTAAGCGCATTCATTTTAGCTATTGAACCAAAACGATGTAGACGCTAAGCACACCTGTGCGCTAAGCGTCAACGGTATACTGAGATACCCAGTGTAGTTCAGGCGCTAAGCCCAGCTTGCTGAGCTAAGCACCACTTAGGTTTTGTTTCTTTAACCTTTGTAATAAGGCTAAGCGTGCCTATGCGCTAAGCCTCAGTGTCTCTCTGTTGAGGCTGAGCTAAGTGCCAGCATGTGGTGCTAAGCCTCAGTCCTTTACTGTTTCTAAAAATTGTAGACTTAGGCTAAGCGCCCCTGTGCGCTAAGCCTATTATGCAGAAAAAAATGTTTTTTGTGTCCTCAAGCTAAGCACCAGCTTGCTACGCTTAGCGCTTGTGTTAATTCCATAAGGCGCGCTAAGCGCCAGCATGCTGCACTAAGCACCTAGCTCTATTTTTAGTTTAATTTTTCTATTTTCTTGAGAATAAACATGTGCTAATCTTGTGTGTTTTGTCTTATATTTTGCAGATGACTTCTAGGAAAAGAAAGTCACCATCTACACCCACACAAGTTAGATTTGATAGATCAAGATTTACTTCCCAAGAGGCTTGGGAAAGATATACAGACATTATTGTGCCTAGGAAGCTTCTGCCAGAGAGGAACGTGGTGGTCTATTATACAAAATTTGATGAGTTCAAGGAGGAACTTGAAAGACACCACTGGGACGAGGAGTTGACTGACTTTGGGGATGGCAACATTGATGTTGCCATTGTGAAGGAATTCTACGCCAACCTCTATGACCCCAAGGACAAATCACCTAAGCAGGTGAGGGTGAGGTCATCAGATTAAATTTGATGAGGATACGCTTAATACTTTCTTGAAAACCCCTATTATTGTGGAAGAGGGGGAATCACTCTGTGCTTATTCCAAATTTGCACTCCTGAGGCCTGATCCTCAGGAGTTAGCTGCTAAGCTCTGTATCCCGGGGAGGGGATTCAAGCTTAATGCTGATGGGTAGCCCCTGAAGATTTTGAGCAAGAACATGACCACCTTAGCTCAGACATGGAGTGTTCTTTCCTTCTCTAACTTGATTCCCACCTCCCATACTTCTGATGTCACTCTTGACAAGGCCAGACTCATTTATGGCATTATTATGAAGATGGATTTGAATGTGGGATACCTCATTTCCCACTAGATATCCCTCACTGCTGAGCATGAAACATCCAGACTTGGATTTCTGACCTTAATTATAGCTTTATGTAAGGCTAGGGGAGTTCAGTCTGACTTTAGATCCTTGGAGAGCCTGAGTCCTCCCATTAATTTGGCTTACATTAAGAAGAAATGTTGGACTCTGGATGATCCAACAATAACTTTTTAGAGGACCCAGGAAAGCCAGAGGGAAGAGACCTGAGGCCCCTTCCACTTCAGCATTAGAGGCACCATGATCGAGGCCGTACCCGAATCAAATAAACATGAAAATACAGTAACTAGGAAGTGATCCTAGGTCGTTTCCCAACGATCAATGATAAACCAAATGTTCATAATATACTTGCAGTAGTAACGATTGGGGGGGTTTGTTTGTTTTGTGATTTAAGGAGCAGAACAAGTAAATTGGAATACGAAACTAATGATATTAAAAATGGGTTGTTTCCTCTGATTCAGAAGCCATTCTCTTATCCTGGGTTATGGAGAATTTGTCACTAACAGTTAACCACTTAGTCCAACCCTATTTCAATTTACTAAGCGAAAATCAACTTAGGGTTGTCAATACGTGATTAGGCACCACATACACCAGTTAGCCCTTCGTCCATTAAGCATGAACGCAAGTTAGGCTCAGAGGCAATTAATCGAACACGAAGCGTGCACTGATTAATGTTCTTGAATTTGAGTTAACTGGTGAAGGGAAAACTGCCAGGGAACCACATTATAAACGAAACCTCAAAGAGAGTTGGGCTTCATCCTCAAAAGGAAACAACACCAGAATATTTAGCCTTCCATGGATTCAAACAAAAAACGTAAATGAAACGTAAATAAACAGAAACGTAAATGAGACAGAAACGAAAATGAAAACAGAAACGTAAATGAAAGTAGAAGAAGAAACAAGAACGAAATTGTAATTAGAAGCAGGAAATGGAAGATTGCATTACGTGAACAGTAGCATCCAAGCAGAAAAACGTAAAACCCTAAACAAAGCTCTGAATAATGAATGGCATAACAGAATAGCCTTGCACGAATCCCAAGGCTGCTATTTAAAAAAGAGTCACTCAAAGTCACTGGGCCCTATTACAATACTCTGGCCCAAAACGAAATAAACACTAAACCACATAAAATAAAATTGCAAAATTTCCTAATTAGAAATTAACTGAGGTAAGCGCTTCTTTATTTGCCCTCTTCAAGTCCACAACCAAAATCCGGATTAAGCCCAATGTTTCATTAATTCATGAAATTAGATTAAAAACATCAAATTATCTAAATGAGCCCAAATAATAAAACTGCCTAATTAATTGACAATTAAGACCAATCAGTAATTAAATTGGTGCAAAAAGGGTTTAGAAAATAGAAGAAAATGATGGAACATCAAAACCCCCCATACTTAACCTTTTGCACTCCTGGGCAAAATGAAACAAAGAAAAAAATCCACGGATATTCAAAGAGAGACAAACGAAAACATTCACATATTTCTCAATGAACATCAAGGAATGAAAGGAATGGGTAACATCTAACATAAGGAGATCCGAAAAGTCAAGACATTCATGAAAATCATCCAAGCAACCCAATCATGGCAAAATAGTTAATCAGCTCAAGAATGAAAAGTGATAAAGCCTCACAAGATATACACTCTATCTCTCAAGTGTCTAGGCTACTATTTACCCTCAAAGCACCTATGAAAACAAACACCACATAAACTTGGCAAGATTCTAAAATTGACAATCAACCCATAAACACAAGCACATGAGGATCAAAAGGTCTTTTAAGGTTGTAATGGGGCCAAGGACAAGGTATGGAAAAATATGGAATAAGTGGCTGAATCCCAAAGGAATAGAGGAGCAATGGGGAATAAGTGCATATTAAGAAAAAAATAAGAAAATAAAAAGAAGTAAAGATAAAATTTAAACATAAAGAGTAGAACCAAGAGCCTCATCATTCTTTTGTCATTTAAGATCTTATTCACTCAACTTTACTGCTTTTCTTTTTCTTTTTCGAATTTTTATTTATTTTTTTATTTTTTTATTTTTTTTTACTCTGTAGCCTTTGAGAAACAGCATCTCATTCAGCATGTCCAACATTTAACCAATATGCAATGTACATCAAGTATGGCTCAAAATATATCATGAAGCATGGCCAACAAAACATGTTATCCAATGAAATAAAACCCCCTGAACTTATTCCCAAAACAATTCCAAAGCTCCAAAATTCCTTAAGGATATGGTGATATCATGGTTTTTCACTTAAGGCTTGTAGTGAGCTTCAAAACAAGGAAAGGGAAACAAGGCTCAAAATGGCTATCAAAGGAATTAAGTCAAGGTAAGTCCATTTGGCTAGAAGCTTATAAGAACAAAATTGCCTCAATCATTTCCAAATATGCATGTGAATTAGGAAGCATCAACAAGAATCAAGCCAAGGCTATTGTGCAAGCAATCAATGGGGCAAAACACACCAAATGATTATGATGATGGATGGCTCAAATTCTCACAAAGGTAAACTCATCACTTTCAAATTGAGCTTTCAAAACTATCATGACATGTAGAGGAGAATCAAAGATTTCAAGTCACAAAATGTCAAAAACTTTTATTTTCAAAACAATTACCCATTTCTTGAACATATCCTATAATTCAAAGAAAAACATGCAAATTCGTACATGCACACAGAATTGACCCAAAATATTAAACTAGAAATCCGACGAAACTAACAACATTAACAAATTAACACAACTAACAAATTAACAAAACCGACAAAACTAGGAAAACCAAAGAACACTCCCCCCCCCCCCCCCCCATACTTAAACAACACATTGTCCTCAATGTAGCACAATTAAAAGATTAAAACAATTAAACCATCAAATAGAATTGGACAAGTGTAATAAAAGCAAAGAAGGAGATAGGAAAAGAAGAACTACCTAACTCTTGGTGAAGGAAGAGTAGGGTGGAGTAAGGAAGTCTCTTCCACCACTACGTCCACTAAAGAAGGGTTCGTGAGGAATGGCTTAAGTCGATGTCCGTTGACCTTGAAGCTCTTGTTTGTGGAGTCGCTTTTGATCTCAACAAAAGGAAAAACATTAGTAACAACAAAAGGACCAATCCACTTAGACCTCAACTTACCACTCATGAGTCCAAGCCTAGAATTATACAATAGCACTTTTTGGCCAACCATGAAGTCCTTCTTAACTATCATGCTATCATGGAACTTCTTGGTCTTTTCTTTGTAGAACTTGGCATTCTCGTAGGCTTCTAGGCGGATTTCATCTAACTCACTCAGTTGCAACTTTCTTTCCTCACCAGCTTGATCCATAGAGAAGTTGCAAGTCTTCACTGCCCAGCATGCTTTGTGCTCAATTTCCACTGGAAGATGACATGCCTTTCCAAAGACAACCCGATAAGGAGACATTCCTATGGGTGCTTTGTAGGCAGTCCGATGTGCCCAGAGAGCATCATCAAGCCTGGTACTCCAATCTTTCCTGCTTGGCTGCACAATCTTCTCTAAAATTCTCTTGATCTCCCTGTTAGAAATTTCTGCCTGTCCATTAGCCTGGGGGTGGTATGGTGTGGATACCCTGTGTACCACCCTGTACTTTTTAAGCAGGGCATGCATTGTTCTGTTGCAAAAATGGGTTCCTTGATCACTAACAATTGCTTTAGGTACTCCAAACCTGCAAAACAGATTAGACCTGACAAAATCTGCTACAACTTTAGCATCATTAGTTCTAGTGGGCTTCGCTTCCACCCATTTTGAAACATAGTCAACTGCAAGGAGAATGTAAACATAACCAAAAGAGACAGGAAAAGGGCCCATGAAATCTATACCCCAGACATCAAACACCTCACAGAATAGCATAGGTTGCTGAGGCATTTGTTGTCGCCATGCAAGTGTATTTCCTGCTCTTTGACACTGCTCACAAGTACTGCAGATCTTCCACGCATCTTTAAAGATGGTGGGCCAATAAAAACCACAATCAAGCACTTTGCTAGCTGTCCTTTGAACACCCAGATGACCTCCCGGTGCGGAAGAATGGCATAACTGCAGGACTGAGTCAGTCTCATGATTTGGAATGCACCGTCTAATGACCTAATCACTACACAATTTCCACAAGTAGGGGTCATCCCAAATAAAATGCTTAGCATCACTTTTAATTCTATCTTTTTGGGCCTTAGATGCTAAGGGAGGAAAAACAGAAGCAACTAAATAATTGACAATGTTAGCAAACCAAGGAGTAGAAAGAGACTCAGAAATACTATACAATATATACAAATGATCATCCGGGAAATCATCCCGAATGGGTGTATCCGCATCCGTTACATGTTTGATCCGACTCAAATGATCAACAACTAAATTTTGTGCTCCGCTCCTATCACGGATCTCCAAGTCAAACTCTTGGAGCCAGAGCATCCATCGGATCAACCTAGGCTTAGAATCAATCTTCTTCAACAAGTACTTTAGAGCTGCATGGTCAGTATAAACAATAATGCGGGTACCAAGCAAATAAGATCAAAATTTTTCAAGAGCAAAAACTATGGCTAGAAGCTCTTTCTCAGTAGTAGTATAATTCGCTTGGGCAGCATCTAAAGTCCTAGAAGCATAGTATATCACCCTAGGCAATTTATCAATTTTCTGAGCAAGGACAGCCCCCAATGCATAATTTGATGCATCACACATAAGCTCAAAAGGGGCTGTCCAATCGGGTGCCTGGATGATGGGGGTGGTAGTCAGCGCTCTTTTGAGGCAATCAAAAGCCTCTTTGCATCTGTCATTAAAGTCAAACTCCACCTCCTTTTGCAACAAGTTGGAAAGTGGAAGGGCTACTTTGCTAAAATCCCTTATAAAGCATCTGTAGAATCTTGCATGACCAAGAAAAGATCGCACCTCTCGCACACAAGAGGGGTAAGGCAATTGTGAAATAACAGAAATTTTTGCAGGATCTACTTCAATACCCTTATTGGAAATAATGTGGCCTAAAACTATACCTTGCTCAACCATAAAATGACATTTTTCAAAATTTAGAACAAGGTTAGTTTCAATACATCTATTCAAAACTTTTTCCAAACTATCCAAACAACCATCAAAAGAGGATCCATACACAGTGAAATCATCCATAAACACCTCTATGCAATTTTCTAAGAAATCACTGAAAATACTAATCATGCACCACTGGAAGGTACCAAGGGCATTGCACAGGCTGAAAGGCATCCTCCTATAGGCAAAAGTGCCGAAGGGGCAGGTGAATGTGGTCTTTTCTTGATCCTCAGGAGCAATAGCAATTTGCATATAACCAGAAAAACCATCAAGGAAACAGTAGTGAGATTTACCTGCCAGGCGCTCAAGCATCTGGTCAATGAATGGCAGGGGAAAATGGTCCTTTTTGGTAACTTGGTTCAGCCTCCTATAGTCAATGCAGACTCTCCAACTGTTCTGCACCCGAGTAGGAATCAACTCCTCCTTCTAATTTTTTATCACTGTGAGGCCGGTCTTCCTTGGGACTACCTGGACGGGACTCACCCATTGGCTGTCAGAGATAGGATAAATGATTCCAGCTTGCAAAAGCTTGGTTATCTCCTTCTTCACTACATCAAGAATCACCGGGTTGAGTCTTCTCTGTGGCTGTCTTACTGGTTTAGCTCCATCCTCTAAATTTATTCGATGCATACATGTGGATGGGCTAATACTAGGAATGTCCGCCAGGGTCCAGCCTATAGCCTTCTTATGCTTCTTGAGAACAGACAACAACTTCTCCTCTTGCTCATCAGCAAGGGAGGCAGATATAATCACTGGAAAACTTTTGCTATCATCCAAGTAAGCGTATTTTAAATTTGATGGCAGAGGCTTCAATTCTGGTGCGGTTGGCTGGATAGTGGTAGAAGGAGATGGTTTCTCAGCCTGTACCTCATAAAGAAAGTCAGAGGTATGTGTACTTCCTGAAACATGGTTAGTCCTATCTGACTCAATAAAATAAATCTCAAGAGGTAAAATACCACCACCAGACATGCAATTAATATCACTTTCATATTCACTCTCAGCATCAAATTCAGACATATGATCAAGTACAATTTCAGACTCAATGCATGAAGAGTGAGAGGCATGCAGATTAGAGTAAAGATCAGTCATGTATTCATCAACAACATGGTCAATTATTTCAGCACGAAATACAGAAAGATCTTCAGATGGGTATTTCATAGCATCCAGAATATTAAAATGAACAGTTATATCACCAAACTCCATGGATAGTGTGCCTGCATAAACATCTATCTTAGTTCTAGCAGTTTTCATAAAGGGTCTGCCTAGAATGATGGGAACCAATCCTTGAGAAAATCCATCCTCCATATTCAAAATATAAAAATCAACAAGGAAAATCAGTTCACCAACTCTAACTAAGACATCTTCTATGAAACCAACAGGATAGGCAACACTTCTATTAGCTAAATGAATTACCACATCAGTTGACTGCAAGGGACCTAGAGATAGAGAATTAAAAATAGACAAAGGCATAACACTAATAGAAGCTCCTAAATCTAGCATGGCATTGTCGAACTTACTATTCCCTATAATACAAGGTATGCTGAATGTACCTGGATCTTTACATTTTTCAGGAATTTGGGAAACAGATTTACCAATCAATGCGGAGACATTTCTGCCCATGCTAATTTGTTCACTTCCTTTAAGCTTCCTCTTATTAGTGCACAGCTCTTTCAAGAATTTGGCATATCTTGGAATCTGCTTTATTGCATCCAGCAGAGGTATGTTTACCTCTACTTTTCTGAATGTTTCCAAGATCTCTTTCTCTGCCTCTTCCATTTTTTTGTTGGAAACTACTCTTGGAGGGAATGGAAGAGGAGGGATGTGCTGCTTCTGCAAATCAGGATTACCAATGGAAGATTCACCTGCACAGAAATTGTTAGGTAAATTTTTGTCATCACCTTTTTCTGGAGTAGAGTGAAGTTTGGCAGGTTCATTTGCAGATGAGGAAGGTGCTACGGGTTGAGGTCCTTGACACTGCTTTCCCGACCTCAATGAAATGGCACTGACATTTTTGGAATTTTGGACAGCTTGGGAAGGCAGCTTGTCAGAATTCTGGGACTGTTGTTGATTCAATTGTGTAGCCAATTGTCCCATCTGATTGGTTAAGCTCTGAATGGAGGCTCTGGTCTCTTGTTGAAACTGCATGTTCTGCATAGTCATTTGCCTCACAAGTTCTTCGAGGGAAGGTTGTGGAGGGGCCTCAACTGTTGACTGTTTCTGGGGCTGTTGCTGTTGTTGGATTGGTGGAGGAATGTATGGTCTGCTTGGGCCAGCAGCATTTTGGAAGGAAGGAGCAGGCTGCTGTTGTTGTTGCTGAGGGCTAGACCATCTGAGATTAGGGTGATTCCTCCATCCAGGGTTGTATCTGTTGTTGGAGAGGTCATAATTGTTCTGCTGTGGTTGATTTTGCTGCTGAGGTTGAGGAGGTCTATTGTAAATATTTGCAGCATAAGCTTCGGGCTGCTCAATTGCTCCAGGTTGCTGCATGGAAGGGCAAAGGTCTGTATGGTGGTCAGCAGAGGAGCACAAACCACAGACCCTTGCGACAGGTACAGATTTTTGGTTCAAGGCCAGCTGGGTTACCAAGTTCACCAATGCGTCCAGTTTGCCTTCAAGCTTCTTAGTTTCAGATGATGCAGCTGAGTTTGTAGCTACCTCATGCACTCCTCTAATGACTATCGCATAATTTCTGGCGCTAAACTGCTGGGAGTTGGAAGCCATCTTCTCAATTAAATTTTTGGCTTCAGCAGGAGTCATGTCTCCAAGGGCTCCACCACTGGCAGCATCTATCATACTTTTCTCCATATTACTGAGTCTTTCATAAAAATATTGGAGAAGCAGCTGCTTTGAAATCTGATGGTGAGGGCAACTAGCACATAGTTTTTTAAATCTCTCCCAGTATTCATACAGGCTCTCTCCACTGAGTTGTCTAATACCTGAGATATCCTTCCTGATGGTTGTGGTCCTGGAAGCAGGGAAATGTTTTTCTAAGAATACTCTCTTAAGGTCATCCCAGCTCGTGACAGACCTTGGAGCAAGGTAATACAGCCAGTCCTTTGCCACTCCCTCTAAAGAATGAGGAAAAGCCTTCAGAAATATATGATCCTCTTGGACATCTGGGGGTTTCATGGTGGAGCAGACAATATAAAATTCCTTCAAATGTTTGTGCGGGTCTTCACCTGCAAGGCCATGAAACTTTGGAAGCAAATGAATCAATCCAGTTTTAAGAACATATGGGACATCCTCATCAGGGTATTGGATGCACAAGCTTTTGTAGGTGAAATCAGGTGTAGCCATTTCCCTTAGAGTCCTATCACAGGGTGGAGGTTGTGCCATGTTCTCAAAATGTTCAAAATCAGAATGCTCAGAATCAGAATGCTCAAAATTATAATGCTCAAAATCAGGATGTTCAAAATGATCAATAACAGAATGCACAGATTCACTAGTAATGGAATGCTCAGGATGATCAAAAGGTATAAAATGATGCCTAACTAATCTATGAAATGTCCTATCTATCTCAGGATCAAAGGGTTGTAAGTCAGATGGATTGCCTCTAGTCATACACTACATTCAGCATGCACAACTAGTTGCCTTGTCATGTAAATAAAGGTGCAGGTTTGAACTACAGCTACCCTCAAATGATATCCAAATGACTTGAAATTTTGTGAGCAACCTTATAAAATGATGAGAAGATAGCACCAAAAATTCCAGGCAAAAATTCAAAGTCTAACTATGGAAGCTAAAAATGGTAGGTTAAGAAAAATAAGTGAATAAAACTTGAAAAATAAAAAAACTTTTGACAGAGTCACTTTTTTTGGACGATGGAGACCTTATGGCTGGCTGCCACGGCGTAGGAAATTTTTTTCTACCCCAAATACATATATAATAAATGCGATTCTGATAACCGAAGCAAAAGTTATGGCCGTTTGAAGTTTCGACAAACACAAAATTTGCTACTTTTTTGGAACTTTCAAATCTAGCCAAACTAAAGGCTCTAGCTATTTTTCCCACAAAATATAGATTAAAAGAAGTTACCACAAAAAAATTCAGCCAAAAATAACAACCCTAGCTACTAAAACAAAAAATCTCAAATAATTCAGCATGGGTGGTCGCTAAAATCCGTCTCTACTTGATTTCTACTACTACTCTGTCTTGCCGCAAGCAAAAGTGGTCGCTAAGTCCGTCGCAAAACACTATTCACAGCAAAACACCCAAAACTAAAACAGGGAAAGCGCTTAATAGGAAAACTAAAACAGAACACACACTACACAGAATACCAGGACACTAAACAACACTAACACACATACTAACACAATACTAATAATTAAACTTAAAACACGAAAGAATTAAAAACACAACACTAGCCAGTTATTATGAACCTTTGGACACTGCTCCCCGGCAACAGCGCCAAATTTGATTGAGGCCGTACCCGAATCAAATAAACATTAAAATGCAGTAACTAGGAAGTGATCCTAGGTCGTTTCCCAACGAGCAATGATAAACCAAATGTTCATAATATACTTGCAGTAGCAACGATTAGGGGGGTTTGTTTGTTTTGTGATTTAAGGAGCAGAACAAGTAAACTGGAATACGAAACTAATGATATTGAAAATGGGTTGTTTCCTTTGATTCAGAAGCCATTCTCTTATCCTGGATTATGGAGAATTCGTCCCTAACAGTTAACCACTTAATCCAACCCTATTTCAATTTACTAAGCGAAAATGAACTTAGGGTTGTCAATACGTGATTAGGCACCACATACACCAATTAGCCCTTCGTCCATTAAGCATGAACGCAAGTTAGGCTCAGAGGCAATTAATCAAACACGAACCGTGCACTGATTAATGTTCACGAATTTGAGTTAACTGATGAAGGGAAAATTGCCAGGGAACCACATTATAAACGAAACCTCAAAGAGAGTTGGGCTTCGTCCTCAAAAGGAAACAACACCAGAATATTTAGCCTTCCATAGATTCAAACAGAAAACGTAAATGAAACGTAAATAAATAGAAACGTACATAAACAGAAACGTAAATGAGACAGAAACGTAAATGAAAGTAGAAGAAGAAACAAGAACAAAATTGTAATTAGAAGCAGGAAATGGAAGATTGAATTACGTGAACAGTAGCATCCAAGCAAAAAAACGTAAAACCCTAAACAAGGCTCTGAATAATGAATGGCATAACAGAATAGCCTTGCACGAATCCCGAGGCTGCTATTTAAAAAAGAGTCACTCAAAGTCACTGGGCCCTATTACAATACTCTGGCACAAAACAAAATAAACACTGAACCACATAAAATAAAATTGCGAAATTTCCTAATTAGAAATTAACTAAGGTAAGCGCTGCTTTATTTGCCCTCTTCAAGTCCACAACCAAAATCCGGATTGAGCCCAATGTTTCATTAATTCCTGAAATTAGATTAAAAACATCAAATTTGCTAAATAAGCCCAAATAATAAAACTGCCTAATTAATTGGCAATTAAGACCAATCAGTTATTAAAATGGTGCAAAAAGGGTTTAGAAAATAGAAGAAAATGATGGCACATCACACCAGCACCCTCTTCTTCTACACTTCCTCCTTCTTCCTCCACAGATATTCCAGTGATTCCTTTCTACACCTTCATAGATACCACTACCAGCTCCTCTTTCTGTAGGTCCAGCATATTTTATTTTCACTCCATGCTCTAGAGTATCCATTGAGGGTAGTCCATCATTATGCAGAGCCTTTAGGGCTTGGGCTTGCCCTCCATTATGAGCATGAGGGTGTTTGACGCACAGGTGGCCTGGCCTAGAGACCAGCCTTCTTCCTCTGGAGGGGGTGGTGTAGAAGCAAGCTTCATGATGAATCAAGATTGATTCAAGGAGTTTTGATGATAACAAAGATGATGACAAAAAGCTCAAAAGTCAAGATCACTTCATGATAACAAAGATGATGACATTCAAGAATGAGTTCAAAATTTGATTTCAAGAATCAAGAATCAAGATACAAGATTCAAAGATTCAAGAATAATCTAGATCAAGATTCAAGACTCAAAGATTCAAGAATTAAGAGAAGACTTAATCAAGATAAGTATTAAAAAGTTTTTCAAAACATTGAGTAGCACAATAAGTTTTTTACAAAATCATTACCAAAGAGTTTTACTCTCTGGTAATCAATTACCAGATTATAGTAATCGATTACCAGTGGTTTTAAAATGTTAAGATTTTCAAAATTCAAAATGAAAAGTCACATCTGTTGATGTGTAATTGATTACACCTTTATGGTAATCGATTACCAGTGACTGTTTTCAAAAAATTCATTTCCAAAAGTCACATTTCTTCAAGTGACTTGTTTCTGAAGATTCTTTCAAAAGTCATAACTTTTTAAGTAATTAGTTTTAAAGGAATTGCCAAGAGTTACAAGTTTTGACTTGAGTCATCAAGAAACTATAAATATGTGACCTTGGCATGAAACATTTTAACAATCTCATTCAGATCTATTATCTTTTTCAACCATTCTATCTTTCAATCTATCTTTCAATATCTTCTTTCATTTCTTTCATAACTTTCTTATTTCATCTTCTCTTCATCTTTCTAAAAGTTTTTTGTTCAAAAACTTGTGCTATTCATCTTTTTCATTCCCTTCTCCCTTTGCCAAAAAGAATTCGCCATGGACTAACTGCCTAAATTCTTTTTGTGTCTCTCTTCTCCCTTTTCCAAAAGAACGAAGGACTAACTGTCTGAATTCTTTTGTGTCTCCCTTCTCCCTTGTCAAAGAATTTAGAACGGCACAGTTTGAGAATTCTTTTGATTCTTCCCTTTCCCATAAACAAAAGATTTCAAAGGACTAACCGCATGAGAATTCTTTTGTTTCCCCATTCACAAAGTTTCAAAGGACTAACCACCTGAGAACTTTGTCATAACACATTAGAGGGTACATCCTTTGTGGTACAAGTAGAAGGTACATCTACTTGGGTTGTTGACTGAGAACAAGAGAGGGTACATCTCTTGTGGATCAGTTCTAGTGGAGGGTACATCCACTAGGTTGTTCAAAGAGAACAAGGGAGGGTACATCCCTAGTGGATCTTTGCTTGGAAAAGGATTTTTACAAGGTTGAAAAGAAATCTCAAGGACCACAAGTCGCTTGGGGACTGGATGTAGGCACGGGTTGTTGCCGAACCAGTCTAAAACTCTTGTGTGTTTGTCTCTTTCTTCCCTACTCTTTTAATTTCCATTGTGCACTTTAATTATCGGTTTTACTTTTGGTTAAGTTTATATTTATGTTATTTACTTTCTTAACATTATAGTAAAAGCCTAAGAAGGGTAGATTTTTAATTAGTAAAGGTTCATTAATAATTAATTCAACCCCCCTCTTAATTATTCTGAGGCCACTTGATCCAACTGGTGGGGCCTCCACAGCCCAAGAGCCTGTGACTGAGGAGCCCACAACACCAGCACCATCACCAGCAGTAGCAAAGGAGGAGACCACTCCAGCTCAGACCCCTCAACCATCTCCACCATCTGTACCTGCTCCTGAGGAGACTTAGCCATCATTAGCACTGGATCTTAATGAAGACCAGCCACGGGAGGAGCAGGATGTTTAAATTTTTTGCATTATGAACACTTTAGTTTTATTTCATTTATTTTATGCTTTATGTCATTTAAATTTCAGCTTTTATATTTCAGCATTTTAATTTCAGTAGCATAGTTGTTTGTGTGCTTGTATAAAAAGCTTGATTGAACAGCGAATTGATTGAACATTGTATGCAGTGGATTGTTTGGTATGGAATGAGTGTTTGGAAATGATTTGATTGAGCAAATGTGTGAATTGAATGGATTGGGATGATTTTTTGGATCATGTTTGCAATCATTAGAAGAGAATGAGCATATGATTGGAATTATGTCTGAAAATGTTAGTCGGTTGTCAGATTGATTGAGAAGGAATGCATTAACCGTATCCCGGTGAGAGTGTGATCTTTAAAATTTTGAGAGAAACGACTATCATTTAGTGTTGATTTTTGTGTGAATCTCTGAAGTATGGATTGGATGCATAAACTTGAGAATGATGAAGGCCATGTTTGATTATGAATAACTACTTAGCCAAAAATCTAACCTTGTGATTGAATGAATTATCCCTTGCACCCAGTTTGAGCTGAATGAATTGATTGATTGATTAAACCTTGAGCCTATTCAGTTGTATCTTTTGCTACCTTATTTTAGGTTGTAGGAGAGCATCATCCACAGAAGATGGTTCAAGGAAAATTTGTCCCAAATTTGGGGGAGGCACTTGGTAAGGATTGAAATGGTTAAAGAAAGTAGTATATATACACTGTTTCTATTTTTGTGATTAAAAAAATTGTAAGTATAAATAAAGTTAATAAGTGTGTATGCTATAATTTCAGGTATGGAAGCTAAGTGCCTAAGAAAAAAAGGGGCAAGTATGGGGAAGGAATGAATGAAAAAGTGAAGGTTATTCTATGGATGAATGCTCTCCTAGAACCTAAGCTTTTGAATCCTAGAAAAACCATGAATTGTTGGCAGCCTAACCCCATTACAAGCCTAGAAAGTCCTTCGGATTCATTTTTGTGTGTTCATTGTTGTATGATAGGAGATGAAATGCAAAGGTTGGAACTTGTGTTGGTTGTTTATGATGGAATAAGCCTAAGCACTTGAGTTTGAGTGAAACAATGACTGTGAGGTTTTGGTTGATGATCCTTCCTTGATTTTTGTCATGCTTACTAGCTTATTTTAGCTGTGACTCTAATATTTGTGCTCCTATCTTTGAAAAGCTGCATGCTTGTGAGAAGTGATTGATTTAAGCATTCCATGATATTCAGTTCATATGGTTGATGTCCTTGATGAATCAAACACCATTTTCTTTTGATTGGCCACTGTCTATGTCACTTGAGGACAAGTGAACTGTTCTTTCTTTGCTTGAGGACAAGCGAAACCGTAAATTTGGGGGAGTTGTTAGTCGCTTTATATGACTAACTTTTGTATAGAAATCATTTTCCAAATTTTGTATAGTCCCCTAATTTATGGTTATTTTGTAGTGATTTTTTGTAAATAAATCTTGTTTTATGGTTAATGTTGTCTCTAGAACATTTCCATTGGATTTAATGATGAAATCAGTGCATTTTTAGGTGAAAAAAAGGCTAAGTTTTAAATTGCAAAATGTAGCAGTTGGGCTAAGCGCATATCTGTAACATCCTAGAAATTTCTACCCGGAGTTTTCGGAAACGATGTATTTTGAATGATTATATATATACATATATAAGTATTATTCAGTGTATATGCCTATATGTTCTTGATAGAAGTAGGAATGGTGGGGGCAAGATATGCGGGTTAGGCTAATTAAGGAAGAGAAATCCATAACTGGGAGGTTATGGGTTAATTCTTAATTAATTAGTTTAAAAATCATCGTTTTGCGTGCGACTTAAAATTTAACGAAACCAACCTCTGAACCACGCTCGGGGTTTTATTCTGAGCGTTTTGATATATATATTGCTTGCTTTCGAAAACTGGCCCCGACAGACGCAGAGAAACGCGAGGAACTGGAACCAGAGAAACGGCACGCAAACCGAGGCATGATTTTAGCGTTTCAAAGGTCAGATTTTTCTCACTTTTGTGGCTGAGTATGGGTCATAGTCAAAAAGGGAAAGTGGGCCCTTTTTGCTCCACTCAAATAGGGACATGTGGCAGAGCTTGAATAAAATAATAGAAAAAGAGAAAACCCTTTTATTTAAAAACCAAAAAGCTTTTCTCTCTCTTCACTCAGCCCCCACACTTTTTTTCAGACAGCTCTCTCTCTCCCTCACGTTGCCATTTTCTTCTCCCTCATTCTCCATTGAAGCTCCAAACAAAGCTTCAACCTTTGGCCATCATTTTTGCTCCAAATCGCGAAAGGAGGGCATTTTTGGAGTCGTGAAGTGCGTGGCTACGAGTGGGACTTTGAAATTTCAGGTTTGGGTGGACTTCTTTCTCTCTTAAATTTCGTGGGTATGGGGTTTTGGGAGATATGATGGGTAGTCTTGCTAGGTTTCTGCTGTGTGATGATTATTTGTGAAGACACTTGCTGAAAGCTTGTTGAAATTGCCATGTTTGGATGAGTTAGACATACCCATTCTGTTTTAGGGTTTTTGTGATGATGTTTGTGATGTTTATATACTGAAATTGCTCATGGAAAACTGTTAGAGATGAATGGTAGAGTTAACCTAGGGTTAGAAAGTGAGAATGTGATGTTATGAGTGGAAAAAGAGTGAGGCTTTGAGGGTTGGAAGGCTAAGTCTGAATTCTGTGGTAAATGGAGGTTAAAGTGAGTTAATACTAGCTTGAAATGTCATTTAGGACTTGGGAGAAAGCTTGGACTGTGCTAGAGAGAAAAACAAATGACCAAAGTGAACAAAGAGCCATTTCTAGGGCAAATTTGGGTGTTGAAGAGTCAAATTTTGATTCGGTGAGATTTTAGGTGTAAATCCAATTTGAACAAGTCTAAATAGATGTTATGGACTGGTGTGAGGTGAGAGTTTGCTTCAAATTTACCTCATTCTAAATTTCACTTTTCAAACCTAGAAAACCCATTGAATTGAGGGGTGTTGGACACCTAGATTCTATGTTGCTGTGCTGTAAAGCTTGATTTTGGGTTAGACATGATTGATACATGATTTGGGACTTGTAGGGATTGATTTGAGCAAGATTGGATGAGAGGAAGTGTGATTTTCGAAATCTGCACTTTGTGCAGATTTTTGCTGTGAAATTGTGCAGCAGGATTTTGCACAAGTGCAGAAAAATGCTATGTATTTGCTGGTTGTGGAAAGAGTAATGTAAAATGGGTTCTGGATGTTTGCTAGTAGATCCCAACGGTCACAATGTAGGATTATGTACTACAGACTTCCAGTAAAATTTTGGAGTCGATCCAACGGTTAACGAATTGGATCGAAGGAATTGTTACTGGGGTCTTTAAGTGAGAAAAGCTGTGATTTGGTTGGTGTTTTGGCAGAGTTTTCTGCCTTTGCTCTGTTTTGCTTGGTTGTGATAGCTTGTACTGTTTGAATATTGTTTTGCTTGGATGTTGTGGAAGCTTGGGAGGATTGATGGGGACCCGGTGTTGAGAGAAACGAGGATATGGGCTACGTGGGAGTACGTGAGCTCAGTTGGAGGTGGGCAATAGGGGATGGTGGGTTTATGCGCGCATTGTGGATGTGGAAAACTTGTTGTGCACCATCGCCCGACCGCCACCTAGTACCACATGTGATGGATACCCCATAATCCTACAAGCTTGAGATGAGGAAGTGTTAAAGGGTGAAACTTCCTGCTTTTATTGTTGACCACAGAGTGGTACCTGGAGATATGTCGCGGGGGTCAGGAGACCTTGTGGACGTCAGGTGGGGTGCTATTGCCCAAAACCAAGCTTGACCAATCCCGACCCAACCCGGGCATAGTCGGTCAGTGAGAACCTGTGATGTACCTAAGCAGGCGAGCTCCTGGCAGTCAACAGATAAACGGAAAACAAGACCACAAAGCAAGGAGGCTTGTGGTGGCTGGCCAACTGTGAATTTTGTGTGATATGTGGATTATGACCTCTGGTAATCGATTACCAAGGGTGGGTAATCAATTACAAGGCTTAAAAATGAAGACAGGAGGCTAAGATGGTCTCTGGTAATCGATTACCAAGGGGTGTAATCGATTACCAGGCTTGAAAAACGAAGTCAGGGAACTAAGGGAGCCTCTGGTAATCGATTACCAGCCTGTGTAATCGATTACACAGAGGGATGGGTCACTGGTAATCGATTACCAGGTATGTGTAATCGATTACACAGTGCATTTTTGCATATTTCATGTCCTGAGGCTGTGTAATTCAAGTTTAGCCTCTGGTAATTGATTACCAAGGCTGTGTAATCGATTACCAGAGATGAAAAGCCTTAAGATACTCCTTTTAATGTCATGTAGCGGTTATGAGATGCATTGTGCGGCGGTATAGTTAGATTCTTGTGAAAGAGTCTACCCTTTTCTTTTCTTCCTTGTAGATCGTGATGGCGGCGCAGCTAATCCATGATCGAGTAGAGATGGAGTGCCTAGAGGGAGCCTGGGAGACCCTCGAAGGCAACACGAGGTGCCGATTTCGGGGCACCATTCGATTCACGGCTACTTCTTTGGTGCATCCAGATGAACCTGCACGGACGCTTCAGCGCACGGTGGAGTGGACAGCTTTTTCGGATTTGTTTTGTATTATTTTTTAGGGTGGGTGTATCTAGGACTGACTGTTAGGTTTACTCTTTTGTTTTTGTATGGGTAGACCTGATGTATAGGAATTTGATGATTGTATACATGTGGTTGAAGCCAACACTGTGGACACCTTTGCTCTGGATGACACTATATATTTTGTGAAACTCCCATATTTTGGACAGCTTTAAATGATGAAAGCATTTATGATCAATCTTGTTATTTGAAAAGAAAGCATTAGCAACTTTATTTGTAAAAGAGTTTATCGACTGTATTTTATCCTTTTATTTTCATGTGACGACCTAAAGTAATGGCTGGTATATTCTTCCTTTTGAAACAGCAAAATAATTTAGAGAATTATGAGCGGTAAGAAAGAAATGACTCCGAATAGAGTTGTGAACTGGCCATTCAGGACTTTATAGTGAGGATTTTCCTTCTAAACCTAGTTATGGTGAAAAGAGAAAGAAATGAAAAAGAAAAAGAAGAAAAAAAAAATTACCATGGTTTTTGTTATTTAAATTATTACTATTAAACCAGTCATTAATTTAGGGACGCCACAATATCCATCGCTAAGTGCAGCTTTAACGCGTTTAGTGCAAAGAACAATTTGCCAGGTGCCTTCAGCCAGGCTCAGCTCGACACTGGCGCTAAGCCCAATTTCACTTACTCGCGCTAAACATAAGGGTGGCGCTAAGTGCAGTGTCACGATTTCAGAGCCTATTTAAAGTCTGTCTTGTGCAGAATTAGGGTAAACCTTTATGGCACTTTTATGATAGCTTCTATAGACGGCTAGGGCACTAAATTCCAAAGCAGCCACAAGCCTATTTGGGGAAAAGAGCCTTAGAAGCAGAAAAGAGGAGCAGCTTGTGCATTGAAGCCTAGGTTTTGTCATTTGAGAGAGATTATTGAGTAGAGAGTGAGTGTGAGATGTTGAGAAGAGGAGGAGGAATCCCCCTTCTTGTGTAAGGAACTATCATTCTCTGCTTTTAATCTCATTTATTATTAGGGTTTCTTTGTAATGGCTAGCTAAACACCATAGTTAGGGATTTCTAATGAACAAATGATGTAAATACCTAATATCTAATTTATTATGTTTTCTTTGTTCAATGCTTAATGTTTGTATGCTTTTGGTCTGATCACCCATTTGTGTGCACAGTTAGGTGACTTTAGCATTGGAAAGTGTACTGTTGCTTTAGAACTTGATTGAAGTAGTATTGAAACTTAGCCTTACATGAGGGATCTGCGTGTTAAGTTTTGGTTTTAATTATGTTGTTCCAATTATGCTGTTTAGTTTAAGCCTAGTCTTACATGAGGGATCTGCGAACAAAGCTTAGGCTAAACTTTAGTAAGCTACTTGAGCTGAGTCTAGTCTTACATGAGGGATCTGCGGACAAAACTCAGTTTAAGTTAGTCTAAACCTAAGAGGGTTGTCTAAATTGGGTGTAGTCTTAAATGAGGGATTTGCGGACAAAGCTTGGATATTCAGCCTAACGAGGGATCAAGGGTTTAGTAATTTAGGATACAACATAGAACACAAGAACACAATTGATTAGAGAAATATATTTCTATGCATCAGCTTGTTTGTTAGTGTCATACCCTAATTTCGTCCGGGGACTATCCGTTTGTTGGGATGCAACCCTCGTTTGACCACTTCAAGGTACTTGGCACCCATCATTAGGCAATCCATGAAGTTCCGTGACATGTTGGAAGTCAAAAGAAAGCATTGTTGCCCAATCCGTGAAGTTCTGTGACATGCCGAAAGTCAAAAGGAAGCATTGTTGCACAATCCATGAAAGTTCTGTAACATTTCGGAAGCCAAAAAAAGGATGATTACGTAATCCGTAAGGTTTCGTGACATTACGGAAAGAAAACAAGTATTGTTACGTAATTCGTAAAGTTTTGTAACGTTACGGAAAAAGAATCAGCAAAAAAGGCAGAGGGTGTATTTAGTAAATAGGGGGTACAAATAGCAATCAGGCCCACTTGGGCCTTCCAGGAAGTTCCACCAGAAGGCGGCGCCTTTTGGAGGAAGCAACCTAGCTCGCTTGGGCGAGCTGGGTGGCAAGCTCCTCCCTCTTTTCCCCTATAAATAGGGGGAGAAGGGCAGAACAAAAATGTTCAACTCTCCTGGTATTTGAGAATCACTTTAAATTAGTTAGAAAAATTGTTTCCGTGAAGATAATCTTAACCGAGGCGCTTCCGTAATGCTTCCGAGACGTTTCTGTGGGTGATTTTGCGAAGGTTTTCCACCGTTCTTCGTCGTTCCTCGTTCGTTCTTCATCGTTCTTCGGTCTTCAACCGGTAAGTTCCCGAAATCGAACTTTTCAATTCATTCTATGTACCCTTAGTGGTCCCCACTTGTTTCGCGTGCTTTTATTTTCATTTCATTTACTTTTCGTACCCCCTTTTGACGTGCTTTAGTCATTTATTTAAGTCATTTTCTCGCCTAATCAAAAATAAAATAAATTTTCACTGATCATTCGTATTGTAACATCTTTTAATTTCTGTTAAAATGAAATCCGACCGTTCGGTCATGCCGTAACCACGTTTAAAACCAAAAAAGAGGCAAAATAATAATATAATAATAAAAAAATATCTTTTGGTAAAATAATCAAAAAAATCAATCGGACGTTTTTCTTTGGGATTTTCCTTTGTTAATCGAATTGACTAATAACCAAAGTGAAACTAAGGCTAAAATCAATTCATAAATCAAACTTTTGTCATAACCTAAAAAGCCATTTTTAAGGTCCAATGTCTTGAAATGGTCTTTTCCGCTTTTATTAGTTAAATGTGGATTTCTAAAAGCCTAAAATCAACGCGTAGCTTTGTTACCTCTTTCAAAAAAAATACAGGAGATCATTAATGGTCCAATGCCTTAA